>NC_081857.1:24629454-24769454 GCF_963259705.1 Myotis daubentonii | reverse complement strand
TGAGCAGGGCGTCACCTACCCTGTCTCCTTGGTGGCATTCAAGGGTGATCGCCGGAGCAGGAATGTTTCCATCGCCCTTTCCACAGGTCCGTGGGCTCCTGCTCTCTGAACAAGACATCGTAGAGGCCAGGAGAGTCTCAGGAGAGGTGTCTGTGGGAGGGTGTCCGAGGGAGGGATGTCCACAGCGGCGGTGGCCACAGAGCTGTGGGTTCTCTAGCATGGGAATGGGTAGGGTACAGGTTCAGGAGAGGCCCCTCCCCGGGTGGAGAGACTAAGGAGAGGAGCGAAACGTTGGGTGCAGTTGGGCTGGGGAGGAGGAGATGTGAAGTTGACCTTGTTTCTAGTACATCTGGAGGGTTTGATGAGAGCAGAGTGAGTGAAAAGTGAAATGTGAGAGAAGAGTTGGAAGGAGCAAAGTAGTAGGTTATAAATCATTCCCAAGCAAAATGAATTAACTTAAAATAGGGACTGGCCCGCTGCCCTTCTAATGATGCTGCCCTCTGCTCGGCTCCTAGTTGGTGCCCGTTTCCCACACCCTTCGGACTGCAGTGAAGTCCAGCAGAACAGCAACGTCGCGAGTGGCCTGTACACCATCTACCTGCACGGGGACGCCAGCCGGCCCCTGCAGGTATACTGCGACATGGACACGGACGGAGGCGGCTGGATCGTGAGTCACGCAAAACATGACCCTCACAAAGTATGACCTTCACACAACTGTGAGCCTCATATAAGTATAACCCTCATAAAAAACATGGCCCATGCCCTAGCTGGTTTTGCTCAGTGGTTAGAGCATCAGCCTGCGGACTGAAGGGTCCCAGGTTCGATTCAGGTCAGGGGCACATGCGTAGGTTGCGGGCTTGATCCCCGGTAGGAGGCGTGCAGGAGGCAGCCGATCAATAATTCTCTCTCATCATTGATGTTTCTATCTCCCTCTCCCTCTTCCGTCCTCTCTGAAATTAATACAAATATATTTATAAAAAAACAGAAAACATGACCCTCACACAAGTATGACCCTTACACAAAACCTTTAGAGTAACTGAGATGATTATTCCGATTTTACAGATAAGTAAAGTGAGGCCCACAAGGGGATGTGCCCAGGCTAAGTCACACGAGTTAGTGACAAAGTGGGAACCGGATTTCAGGACTCCAGCCTCCTCCTCGATCATTGGTCTTCCTGGGGTCATGTCAGGTCACCTGAAACACATGACCTCTTTGGGGGCTCTGCCCTCTGACCTGGAGCCTGTTGTCTGGGTTTCTCATCCTGGCTCCTCAGTACAGAAGCGAGGCCGTCGGGACTTTGATCTGAGAGAAGAACGCGTGGCGACGTTTCGATCGCGCCCCGTCTGAGTGAGGCTTTATTCTCTTGGGCCGTTATCTGCTGAGAGCACATGGCCCATCTCTGATGGCGGCAGCCTGGTCCAGGGATCTGAGGCGCTGGCTTGGAAGGTTGCGGTCTGATCCGCTGTCTCCCCAGCCCCTGCTCCCTGCGCCTGAGCAGAGAGAGGCTCTTGCTGCCCCAGACCAGCACGCACTTGCCCGCTGTGCACCCGCCACTCGGGGAAGCAGAAAGCTGAACCCATCCCACTCAAACCGCATTCATTCATGCACCTGCTCAGGAGCCTGGGAAACCAAAGACACTTGAGCAGCCACGGATAAAATAATACCATCTGATAAGCAGCAACGGAGAAAACTTATTATCCGCACAGCTGCCTCCGATGGCTGAAAGGCAGTAATTGGATTGGAAGGGCAAATTCCTGATGGATCTTTACAAATACGGGAACAGAAGGTATCATAGGAGGTCTTCCACCTGACCAGACCCACAGGCTGCACCTGCTGCTTTTCCTCAGCACCGCTGTAGCTCTGAGCATCCTGCCCTGGAGCCCATAATCAGCTTTGGCAGGATGTTTGTACTGCCTAGTGGGCCTTTTTTGAAAGCCAGGGAAGGAGGCGTTTGTCTTGGGCAGCCTTCAGAGAGAGATCTGCCAGTGTGTCTGCCTGGGAATACCCGTGAATTTTCCACAGATATTTGAGTGCCTACTATGTGTCCAGCACTGTTGTACCGAATCAAGAACCACAAGAGAGCCAAACAGATCCAGGAGCTTGCCTCCTACATCCTGCTCATGCAGAGGACCCCGAGAAAATGGCTCTGCGTTCTCGCTAACCCCAGGCCCACCCGCCCGGGTTGTGTGTTCTGGCTGACTCCTAAGGTGACACGTGGCCCGAGAGGCTGTAGAGTCCTCCTCAAAGCCGGCACACCCTGGTTGACACGTAGGGACCTGGAAACTTCTCCATCAAACCTCTTACTGGTGGTTTCCGTAGTTTTGGGCTCAAGAGTCTATTTGTCACTGAAAGATGACCTTAGTACACTGCTCTTTCCAGTTGAGCTCTCAAGTCCTTCTATGGAGGTTCTTCACCAGCCCCGGCAGCTGAGCCCAATCTGATGCACGGGCAGAGGGCCTTGCCCCGGGGAATGGAGGCCGAGTGCAAGCCTGTGGTGAACCCAGGGAGCACTTACGTGGCTCAGATATTTCCATCTTTGTTTTCCATCTTGCAAGTTTTAAGGGCTACTTGTGAGGCTCTTTCCACAGGCATTCATTTAAGTGAGATTTTTATATTTTTTCTCCGGTTTAGTTGTTCAGGACATCAAGTAAGTCGTAGTGTACCCGGACAGTTGGAGTGTACAACCAGACAGAAAAGATTCCCCCGAGACGTTTGTGCTAAGGGGCCCTTGTTTTCCCAGAATAGTTCATTAAACTAGCTCACTTCCTAGAGTGGGAATGTGATCCTCAGTGAGTCAGTTAAGGCTTCCTCATCAAGACGTCCACATGAGCCCTGTGGGGTTAGTTCATTGGGAATCTGATGTAATAAAATGCAAACCAACACTTACTGAGATATAATAACTTATGTCCTTATATGCCAGGCCCTGGCCTCAATACTTTATGATTTATTTTTTAAATATATTGTTATTGATTTCAGAGAGGAAGGGAGAGAGAGAGAGATAGAAACATCAATGATGAGAGAGAATCATTCATCACTCCACACGGGGGATCAAACCCTTAACCCGGGCATGTACCCTGACCAGAATCAAACTGTGACCTTCTCATTCATAGATGGATGCTCAACCACTGAGCCATGCCAGCCGGGCAATACTGTATAATTTATTATGATTCTTGACCTTGCTGAAGCCTCATTTAAGAGCATGACAAATGGGCCACCTTGGTCTAATGGTTTAGAGAAGTGAGGCTTGTCAAGGTTAACTAACTTGCTCAAGGACACAGCTGGCAAGCAGAGCACTGGGTCTCTTCTAAATAGTGATGCGGAGAGCATCGGAAACATTGCCCAGAGTTTCTCTGGCCAAGCTGGAGAATTTCCTAACAAGGAAAAGAGATTAGCTCCCGTCACACTTGGGCATTGTGTTCATTGATTGGCAGAAGGGATCAAATGCGTTTGTAATGCATCTGTCCTGGGGGCGGGATTTCAGCCTGACCTTGTTACTGGGCATGTATTTTGATGTGATGTTTGTGGAACTAACATCGGTGCCACATCCACCTTAGGGTTCCACTGTCTGTGACGCAGGCATAGTCCCGGGGAAGGGACTGGAACAGTCTCTGTGCTAGGAAACTGACCATGAGCCTCAGAGTGTTAAGAAATGCTTTTTGGAGAATAGACTCAGTAGAGCTGGTATCCTCAAACTTTCCAATGGAAAGGTGAGGGGATCAGTGTTTTATCCTGGCATCAGTCCCCAAACACTTAGCTGTGTGAACTTTCACATCCATGAGTGGCATCTTACGTACTTGCCCTGCAGCCAGCACTTAGCAGATGCTCAGTAAACGATCGCTATGTCAGTGAATCAATGAAGGAGCAATGAGGGGATGAGGGAATGGGGCATCTCTGAAGAAGGACTGGAGCGAAGGGGCAAGAGAACAGCAGAGCTAACTGGTGTCATTGTTTGCCCGTCCTGCCCACGCAGGGATTCAGGCCGATTCCAACGTGTGGCTCTGCCCTGTCCCATGTGGCCTTCCCCGAGGCAGAGGGCTCTGTGGCAATGAAAGGGGGAGCATGGAGCACCCCACCCCCCTCCTGTGCTCCCACTGAAGGCCCTTTGGCTCCAGCTACGTGTGAGGGAGTGCGGGAGAGGCCAGCAGGAAGTCTCCGTGTGCCTGGGGAGAGGGAGTGCGGTGCGCGTGGTGGGCCCGCACCCTCTCAGACACGCTCACCTTCCCATCTGGCCTAGGTCTCTCTGTGGGACTCTGCGCTCACACCCGGCTGTGCCTGTGGCCTCTTCATTCAGCAGGAGACCTCAGAAGGGCTCATACCTACCGTGTCCCCGTGGGTCCGTGGTGCCCGCACAAAGCCAGTCTTCTCTCCATGCAGACTTCCCAGAACCACAGAACCACTCTGATGTCCTCCCTCTCTGTCACCACATCTGCCACGTTGCCTCTGTCTGTCCTCAGGGCCAGCTCCCTTTCCAGGTCCCCAGCCCCTGCTCCTGTCCCTCTCTCCCAGTCACGGCTGCTGAGTGCATCAGAGGGAACGCCATCTCCCTTTCCAGGTCTTCCAGCGGCGGAACACTGGGCAGCTGGACTTCTTCAAGCGCTGGCGGACCTACGTGGAGGGCTTTGGGGACCCCACCAAGGAGTTCTGGTTCGGTACGGACTCTGAGAATCAGGAAGGCTGGGTGGTGCAGGGGAGATTCCCCTTGAGAACCAAAGGATTAGAAAATAGCCATCGATGAGGATTCTGGCTACTGTGAGGAGGCCACCCTGGCCCCAGAAGTGCTGTGCGTTCTGCCAGCCACTAGGGGCCCTGCTCACTCCCTCTTCTGCTCTGTGCTCGAGCACATGCTCATGGAGAGTGAGGGAGTCGGAAGCGTCCACTGGGAGATGAAAAATTAAAAAGTCACAGTCCGGATGCTCGGTGCCTGGGAGGGTAGGAGACCGTCAGTGAGTGGTTGGTCTCCACCAGCTGTGAGATAAGAGGACAATGAATATAAACCTCTGGTGCCTCAGGGATGGAGCCGGTGGGGCAGGCTCACCCACGGAGTGCCTGCACCCTGCCCTCCCGGAGGACACAGCCTCCACACTCAATAGCATGACTGCACCAAAGAAATAACAGCAGGAGGAAATGAGCCCCTGAAAGAGAAAGCGGGGGGAGGCCCCATTAGCAGAGGAGGTGAAGGCTAAGGTGACGTTCGGTGATTGGAATTCCTTGTTTCTAGGACTCGACAAGCTGCACAACCTCACCACTGGCACCCCCACCCGGTACGAGGTGAGAGTGGACTTGCAGACCGCCAATGAGTCCGCCTATGCCGTGTACGACTTCTTCCAGGTGGCCTCCAGCAAGGAGCGGTACAGGCTCACGGTGGGGAAGTACAGAGGCACGGCAGGTGCGTGCAGTGTTCCTGATAGACCACGAGGCCGCGTGTCCTGTGTCCACGCCTTGGGCTGCCGTGTGACATGGATCAGGGGGTGGAAGTTTGTCCTGCGAAGGTGCACGGTTCTCATGGACACATGAGGCCCTGCTCCCAGCAGGGGGTCAGGGTACACAAGGTTCTTAAAGCAATCCTTGATCATTGTAAGATCAGAACATTATACGTGGACACGCCCCCCAGTGCACCCCCAGCCAGTAAAAACCCTCCTCTTGTACCCCCAGTTCAGGATGCTGCCCCCTCGCTGAGGAATCACACTCTGAGCCGCCACCCACTGGTGCTGCCCACCTCCCACGGCTTCAGAGGGGCTGCCTCCGTGCACAGCCTGAGTGTGTTATTACTTAAAGGCAGGAAGGTCAAAGTGCGGAGCCAGCGCTAGGCGTGTAGGTCGCAGTGACATGCAGCAGTGACAACACAGGGACAGCCATTCAGTGGAGATGGGGCTCACCCTCCTTGGGCTGCGCTCTGGTGTTTGTTTGTGAAGGAAAATGACAAAATTAATCCTGGGATAGTGCTATTGGACTATTTTATTTAAGAGAGAGGCATGGTTATTGTTTTAATGTTATAGTTAAGCCTATATTCCTAGTTTTTAAAATCCTAACAAGTAGGTCTGCTTTTGCTTCTGCATGTTCTGACTTCGGTGTAACTAGGTAGGAATGTGTAACCAGCCAGATCGACTGACTGCATAAGAATGGCCTCCCCCTGAGACTCACATGGAAATAGGTCAGTGAGAATAGAAGGTGACTTTGGCAAAGAGTCTAACAAGTGGTCGGGAGATGAGAGCTCCAGGAGCGTGGAGAAGGTGGTGTGTGGGGGCTGAGGCGTGCAGGGGCTTCTGCAGGCTGGTGGGCTGGAGTCGGGTCTGAGAGGGAAGAACTTACCTGGGAGGGAGGAAGGGGCTCCCCAGGCCCAGGGGAGTCCGGGACTGAGAAAGGACTGAGCTGAGGCAAGGAAATCGGTGTGTATTCTTAAGACCGCAGGCCTTCTCAACATGGTCTGCTCAGCGACCCCTAATGGCAGAAGGCTGAACACACACTGTGATCTGAAGTGGCCAACCGCTGGTGCAAAATTTCAGGTTTTAGGACTTAATGTTTAAAAAAGTCACATGCATTTTGCCTTTGCTCTTATTTCCCAGTGCTTAGCATGGAGCACGGTAGGCGAGCTTCAGTGAAGCTATTGCCAGCAGGACCTTTCTGCATAATCCTAGGGAGGTTTTATTTGTAAGAACAGTTCCTGAGACCCAGAGAGCTTCCATGTGGTAGGTGGAGGGGGGAGTCTGGTGACACGGTGACATGGAGGAGACGAGCTGGAGGGGTGGCCACTGGATGAGCCCGTGGACTCTAACGTCTGTGAGTTTGCTTCCTCGTGGGACCAGGAGGTGCCCAGCTCACCCCAAAGGCTTGTTTGTGAAGGTGATCGGTAAACTCAGAGACCAGATATAATATGTTTATTATCATAAACACAGCACTTAATTAAGCTTGGGATCGATATGGGCCCACTGCCTTTTGTGAGCTGAATTAAAAAGTAAACTTATAAAAGGACCACACATGTGATGGGGAAATAGGAGAAAGGCGAGTGAAGTAATTACAGGTTTCCAGACACGATGACATGGAGCATGAGCCTGTGTGCTGTGCCCAGAGGGCTCCGGAAGTTCCGGTGTGTGGCAGGAGGTGTGAGGGAGGGTGAGGAGGAGACTCCTCAGGACCGCTGAGCTGGGCTTTGAGGATTGGTTAGGGTTTGACCATGGAGAGCAGGGAGAAAGCGGTGAGAGGCACGAATGAGGCTGGACCTGTGCGCTCCACAGACGATAGCTGCCTGTGGGGACAGTGGGCTGAGATTGTGCATCGGGAACAGCCAAGTTACAGGTCTGCAAAGCCAGGGGGAGAAATTCACATCGTGTGGCAGGAAACAGGACGTGAGGCCTGAGAGGATGGGTGTTTAAGCCTCAGGAGGGCTAGGAGGGCTGCGGTGTGGATCAGGCCCAGAGAGGAGAGCAGGCCCCATAAGTGACCTGCAGGAGGAAGGGCGTGATGAGGGTACAGGGGATTGTCGGACGTGGCTCAGGGGCTTCCGGGCTGGGCGGGTGGCTGAGCAGAGACCGGGAGGATGGGAGGGGGTGGTCAGGTGCTATGGGAAGAGTCATAAGTTTGTTTGGGGGTGTGACTATTTCACGGGACTGTGACGCTTCTAAAGAGCATGCTGTGAAGGCTGTTGGAGGACGAGGCCTGGAGTTTGGGTGGCAGACCCGGAAAGAAAACCTGTGGCATAATGGACCGGGTCCTTGGTGTTTTCATGCTAGATTTGTTCCTGCTAAGTCCTCCACCCCTAGGCGGTGAACGTGGCCTCTCACCGCTCACATCTCCTCCCCTGCAGGGGATGCTCTTACTTACCACAACGGGTGGAAGTTTACAACTTTTGACAGAGACAACGACATCGCCCTCAGCAACTGTGCCCTGACGCACCATGGCGGCTGGTGGTACAAGAACTGCCACCTGGCCAACCCCAATGGCAGATACGGGGAGACCAAGCACAGTGAGGTAGGTGACTGGCTCTGCCCACATTCAGTTCCCCAAGTGACTCCCTCCAGGCAGGTTTGTCTGCCTTCTCCTTCTGAGGCTCCCAGTCAGGGCAGGAGTTTGTTTCTAGGCTCCATGGCCTTGGGGTCAGGGCCCGCCTGCCCACCTGCTCACCCCTCCCCACGGTCTTGGGGTCAGGGCCCGCCTGCCCACCTGCTCACCCCTCCCCAGTGCCCCATACTTTCCGCCGGTCGGTAAGAGCCCAGGCTGCCCATTCAGAATATTCACACACAATGTGGGTCCCGCTCCATCTCACTAGACGAGTTCCTACATGGACATGGTCTTACCCAGCTTGGTCTGCTATCACCAAACACTATAGACGGCGGGGCTCCAACAGACATTTGTTTCTCTTCTGGAGGCTGGGAGTCCAAGATCAAGGTGCAGGCAGGCTCGGGTCCTGGTAGAGCCCTGTCCTTTTCACGGTGCAGAGAGCTCTGCTTATCGTCCTCTTCTTACAAGGGCACCAGTCGCACCTGGGGGGACCCACCCTCGTGGCCTCATCTAACCCTGCTTACCCCCAACACCATCACATTGGGGGGTAGGGCTTCAACTAGTTCTCCCGGGTAAACCAGAGCTATTTTTCTCATGTCTTTGGATCATCAGGGAAACACAGTCCTTTCTGCCCGAGCTCAGACCCATCCCTGGGCCCATTTCGTCCAGAACCAGCCAGTCCGCCCAGAGCTCTGTGCTGAGCACCTCCCCATTTCAGTGCGCAGAGGCACATCCTCGCAGCCACTGTCTCCTCTTGGCTCTGAAACTTTCCCATCTGCAGTGTCTCGAGCTTCCGTGAACATTGCCCTGACTCCTCACCGGCTATGGGCATCTCCTGCCTGCTTCCTCACAGCTTCTTGATCATTGCACCTTTGTTCCTTCTCAGCATTAATCCGTGCCCTCCATGCACTCTCTCGGAGTGCATCCTGGCTTTCTACCTCCATCCCAGGAAGCCCCGCCCCCACACGCCCCTCGCCAATGGCACTGTAAGGACTAGCACACCTGAAGCCCGGTGACATGATTGCTTTGGCCCTGACCGGCAGTAGCAGGGCTGATCCCGATCCCGGGTGATTTTTCACAGGGAAGAAGAAAGGTGCCCCTGGGAAGCCGTGGCGGGTGGGCCCAGCACCAAGGTGGCAGGCTGTGGCCCGACCCAGGGACGCCTGTGATCAGAGACCAGCTGTTTGCAATGAGCAGCCAGCGGGCCCCAAACCAGGCCCGTGTCTGCTAATAAAGGACATTCATCTGGTTAATGTGCTGCTCACAGTCGGCAGGGCGTTTATTTCCTGTTTATTATTTACCTCACAAATTAAAACACACAGAATTGGTCACTTGGGCTCTTTATTGGCCAGGTTGCGAGGTTATTAAGTGAATTAAATATTGTGCTCTCCAGTCAGAAGACATAAAATGAAATTTAGTTTTCAGCGGGCTGTTCGTTACCCCAGAGCTAATATCTAAACAGCCTAAATTGAAAATGATTCCACACAATAGGCCAATTAATATGTTTATTTTTGCCTTTAATTTTTTGGAAAGGGGAAGAGTGAGGCAAAGACAATGTGATCATTGCTGGCCAGGCTGATCCTGTTATCTGAGCCCCTGTGCCTCCTGGGCTCACCCCCCCACACACCACCCCACAAGGGGGCTCGCAGCCTGTCTAACCCCAGCTGCCCAGCAGAGGGCGCAGGTTCCTAGATCAACCCTCCCTTCCCTGAGGGCTCTCTCTGGCCCGGAGCAGTGAGGGTGTGGTTTCCCAGGCAAGGGACCCCACCCCCCATTCCTCTTCTTGATGTTGGATTTTTGATGTAGGGGGTGAACTGGGAGCCGTGGAAAGGACACGAATTCTCCATTCCTTATGTGGAGCTGAAGATCCGCCCTCAGGGCTACAGCCGGGAGCTCGTCCTGGGCAGGAAGAAGAGGACACTAGGAGAAAATTCTAGAACGTTCTGATGACCCATCTGAGCAATCATCGCATGAGGCAAGGCCGGCTGGGGTTGGGGCTGTGTAAGCTTGGGGTGGGGTGGGTCCTGGTGACTGGTAGTGGAAGCTGGAGGGAAGTCAGCCCCTGGTTCCTGAGAAGGCTGGTCACCAGCAGACACAGCCTGTCACCAAGCCCCAGGCCACCTGCATTCTCGTCCATCCACATTGGGGCCTGAAGACCAGCTCAGTTGTGGTTGCCCAGTGCATATGGGAGAGAACGACAAGGTCTTTCTTTCAGTCTTTCTTCAGTAACAAATATATAGGATTAGGGCAGAAAAAACCAGAATCCAGAGCTTTACTGACTGGAAAAGTCTGGAAGTCGGTGTGTGAATATGAAGCTCCGCTAATGCAAATCTTCTCTCTAGAAAGAAGCACCAAGGAGGTGTCCCTGACCAGGGCTGAGGTCGCCTGGTGCTGTGACCTCCCGTGACACTGGGTTTTGAGGAAAAGGGTGTACACCTTCCCCTTTCCAAAGCTTGCTGGTGTGGTGAGGAGGAATGACGGGAGCCAAAGGGACGAGATGGAGTCGCGCGGAGCTGAGCCCTGACCAGCCCAGCTCGTGGGAACCACGCCTTCCAAGTTTCTGCTGTTTCAAGCATCCTCTCCCCAGCCCTTTGCATAATCACGTTCCTAGGCCTGCATATGTTGTGAATAAATTCTCACTCGTTTCAACTTTAAGTCATTTGCCTCTTGATAACTGGTTGCTCCCAAAGTCTCTTTCCTGGGACTCCTGCTCAAGGCCCAGCCTCCCTCCCTTCCCCACCCACCCACCCTGCTGGGAAAATTTTAAGGTTGTGCCCAGTGGTGTGGCTCAGCCCTGGGGTTTTTCAGAAAGTGCTCAGCGTCCAAGGCTTGTTGTCGGAACAGACACACGGTCAGATCCTTTCGGCTTATTTTCCTATCTCTTTGGAAGGTTTTTCTGTAGGGAAATCAGTGACCATTGAAGTAAGTCAAATTCCTCTTCAAGAAGAAAATACTAATAAACCACCTGATTTAAAACATTTGCCTTGTGTTCTTTTCGCCACAGAAGTGGGCTTGAATTCTAAATTTAACCCAAGTGTGAGTGAAGGCACAGTCTGTGCACTTTAGTGGGATAGGGTTGGCTGTGGTCTCTTACTTGCATGATGGCAAATAATGGTATTTGGAAGCAGGAGGAGAGAGTGGGCAGGAGGACAAATGTCCCCTAAAAGCTGTAGTCTCCCTCCAGGACAAGGGTGTCCTTTATTGCCTCAGTTTCTCCCGGGTTTAACCTGTACTTTTGGAACTTTTTTTTAAATCAGCCTTTAAAATTTTACCCGACACACACACACACACACACACACACACAAACACACAAACACATACACACACATTGAGCAATGCCATGGTCACTGCTAGATCTCACGGTGGGTGGTCTGAGTGACAGTTCCAGAGCTGGGGCTGATCATTAAAAAATGCCCCACGTTGTTCTTTGACTCAAGAATTTAAGTGTCTGCCTGCTTCATACCAGGGGGGTCAGAGGTCCTTGCACTGATGGAGTGCATGCTGTCATTCATTCATTCATTCGTTTGTTCAGCACACTGAGTAAGCCTCGGGGTGTGCCAGCCCTCCTCTAGGCACTGCTGACCGTCACGTGACCAGCTCTGGCAGCTCCCACTCTGGGGCTGGAATGGGCTTCTGGGTAAACCTCTTCAGAGGGTCACACTCTTAGAGTCAGGTCATAGCCACTGGGGACAAACCAAAGAAAACCACAGCCTTCCTAGGCTGCCAGCCAGGCCCCAGGCAGAAGCAGCGCACTCATTTGATAAAGTCTCCAAGCCATCGCCTATTTCATGTAGGACACTACACAGCCCCTGCCCACAGCTCGGTGGGGACAGGCCTGGGACACCATGACAGTGGGCAGTGAGGTGGGGAGAGCGAGGTGACAGGGATATGGACTGGATGCTGCCAGGGGGAGGAGGGGGGAGGGGGGCTGGAGGGGGAGAGGGTTGCGGGCAGGGAAAGCGTCATGGGAGTGATGGGAGAGGATCTGTGGGGATGCCCCTGAGTTTGCTGGGAGACAGGAGAGGCCTGGGAGGAGGCAGGGCACCCGGGAAAGGGAAGTCTGGTGACAAAGACGGGAGGGTGGAGGGTGGTAAGTTTGAGGGAGGAAGTGGTCTCTGGGTGAGGGGAGGAGTGCTTGGTGCAGGGCCAAGCGGGAGAGGTGGGCAGGGACTCTGGTCTGGGCCACGGTTCTGGCTCCCGCTCTCCATCAGAATCAGCTGGAGCTGCTGTTCCCAGGTCCGGCTGGGCCCTTGGCGCCTGCGCATTTAAAGCGCTGGGAGGCGGGGAGGGGGGTCCGGATAAAGGGCAGCGGCTCACAGCGGAGGGGCTGTGCACTAGGCCTGTGCCAGGAGGCGTGGGACAGGGGGGCTCAGACCGCAGAGCTCTTCAGGAGGGAGGGTGAGAGGGTGTGAGGGCCAGGGTGGCGAAGGCACGGAGGGTCCTTCCCTGGCAGTTCAGAGCTGGTGTGGACAGTGGCGTCTGCTGGAATGGAGGCCCGGAGTTTGTTTGTCAGACGACAAGCGCTCTGCTTTTACGTGGAGAGCTCTCAGGGATTCGAGGATCATTAAAGCCAGAAACCGCTGAAGGGGCGGGAGAAAGACAAGCCTGAAGGGGCGGCCTGGAAGGAAAAGGACCAGGTGTTGTGTGCGAAGAGAGGCCCCCGACAGGGAGAAACGCAAATGGACGTACGGCGTGGCAGAAGGGAAAACAAGTGTAAATAATGAAAAGCTCCTGGCGAAACGTAGTCGTCTGCTGAAGTCCTGCGTGGAAAATCGTCCGGGTCGTTCCCGTAAGCCGGTCCAGGGCGCTGGAGAGGAGCCGGAGGAGCGCGGGTCAATGGGGCCAGGGCCCGCGGCCGAGCAGGAGGCGCGCGGTGGCCAGCCCGGCCAGCAGGTGGCAGTGTCGCCCCGCTCCACCGCCACGTCCTCTCCTCTGTAAAGGTGAGTTCTGGGGAGTCCCCACTTTTCTTCCTTCCTGGATAGCATGGTCTTGAGAGTCGCCTGTGGGTCCAGCCTGTGCTTGGTGGTTGTGGAGGCAGCGTGGCTGCTGGACGAAGGGTACCTGGGAAATGCCTTGGAGAGATTGCCTCGTGAGCCTGGACTCCTCCCGGACCTGGCCTACCGGGCTGGTGGCGAGACAGGGGCTGGGGGCTCTCAGCTTGATGAAAGGCAAGGGGGGCACCCCCTAAAGGGGTTTCTGGCAGTTCCTAATATGCAAATAACTCCACTTCCCAAGGTCCTTCTGGCTGTGGGTACTTCCTACGGGCACTGAGAATGGGCTGTTTCGATTCCAGTGTTACGTGGGGAAGTTAGGTTCCCAGGCCAGCCCACAGAAGCCTGTTTATGCTTTATTACAGCAAATCGCAGGGCACTGAGAAGGCAAGGACTAGAAAACAAAGGTTTTGGGGTGTTGTGATTTAAATAAGAGAAGGTAACAGAACGGAATGAAAATGCTTCTCCATGTTGGTAGGTGAAGACAATTAGCTTTAATCAGAGAGCGCTAACGAGAAAGATGCGGCTTGATGTGGAACCTCTAAAGGAGACATCTGAGTCCTTTGTTGCACCAGGTGCGCCTGCAGGTGAACATGCAGGAGCCCAAACCAGCACATGGCAGGGCCCTGGGGGAGGCGTTCGAGGCTCTGCTCCGTTCCAGGTCTGGGGAGCTGTGTGCCTCCTCTGGGCCTCGTTTCTTCATTTGTAAAACGGCACCATCCCTGGTTTACACCCTGCATTGGTCGCCGCAGGGATCAAATGGGATCCCGGGATGCTCTGTGTGTTATACAGTAGGCGGGAGGGGGGCGGGGGAGACCGGATCGTCCGTCTCCATAACTTCATTCAAAATGTTTGGTTTTCCTCGATGGAGGTGTCTCTCCAGCCAGCCCTAAGGTCTCCAGGCCATGAATAGCCAGCAATGGGATTATCATGGTTCACTAATGGAAGAAAGAGAAAGAGCAGCATGAGAAACAGAGGCTATTAAAGGTGAAGGAGAATCTGTGCATTTAGGAACCGATTTCCTTGGGGAATGTAGGAATTGAGCTCTAAGTAATGGAAGACAGGAACAGATAAGGCATGGGGGACGCCTGCCAGGGCAGCATTTCCCAAACAGTGTTCCTTGGAACCCTTGCTCCTCCAGGTGTGCTAAAAGAGGAGGTTTCATGGTCCAATCTGCTTGGGAAGACTGAGTTCAGCAGGGTGACACCTGTTTCTATTATCGAACCTGTTAGACGCTAATGTGATCCACGTGTGCAGATCTCAAGCAGCGGGATAGTCGCATATCTGACCATAGCATTTGTTTGTTTTCTGAGTATCTAGATCAGGGGTCTTCAAACTATGGCCCACATGCAAATACAAATATTGTATTTGTTCCCGTTTTGTTTTTTTACTTCAAAATAAGATATGTGCAGTGTGCATAGGAATTTGTTCATAGTTTTTTTTAAAACTATAGTCTGGCCCTCCAACGGTCTGAGGTACAGTGAACTGGCCCCCTGTTTAAAAAGTTTGAGGACTCCTGATCTAGATAATCAAATGTAATTCAGAGACTACACTAGCATTTACGTAGAGCGGTGATTTTCAACTGGTGTGCTGCAACAATTTTAAAAATATGCAATACCTGACTAGTCAGGACACTGACCTTTTCCCCGTAGATTGGCAAATAAAAAAATGACAACAGCCCACACAACAATGGTGCTCTGGTGTGCCCGGCACAGGGTAAAAAACATCAAAAATGTTCACGGAATAACCATGGCCACCCTGAGTGACGTGGCCTAGGTATTTGAAAACATCTCTTTGAACCTAAGACAGAGACCAAAAGCTGTGTTGAAGTGACTATTTCAGTCTTGTAATCCTGCGACTTTGAATTTGGTAATAATACTGGGGTCAAAGGCCCAGGAGCCAGCACAGGGGGTTCCTGTGAGTTGAGAGTTGTGGCATTGTCCAAGCCCATATCCACCCCAAGGTCCGGGCCAAGGCTGGGCAGGTGGAGCTGATGGTCTCCCCTCAGGTGTCGGCAGCTGGAAGGGATTGGGAGGGAGTCCTGGGGAAGTCCCGGAATCTGTGGGGATGGGCAGGGGACAGGAACCCACCCGAACTCCAGACACGCCCCTGCCGTGGGGCCAGGCAGAGGCCTTCCTTCCTCAGCCCTTGCTGATGGCCAGTGTGTTGATCCCGACCCCCACGAGCTTCTGGACCCTGCTGTCCAGGGTGGTAGCCACTGGCCGCAGGTGGCCGCTGAGTGATTGGAACCTGGCGGGTGTAACTGGGCGCCTGCACCTTTACTGCCATTCAGGCGGACAGTGTAGATATGGGACTAGACCAGCCGTGGGCAAACTACGGCCCGCGGGCAGGCCCGTTTGAAATGAATAAAACTATTGAGAAAAAAAGACCGTACCCTTTTATGTAATGATGTTTACTTTGAATTTATATTAGTTCACACAAACACTCCATCCATGCTTTTGTTCCGGCCCTCCGGTCCAGTTTAAGAACCCATTGTGGCCCTCGAGTCAAAAAGTTTGCCCACCCCTGGGCTAGTCCATCGTTCCTGGTCCTGGTGCACAGCCCTGTGCTAGCCGGTTTGACGACCAGCTTAGCATCACTGAAGGAGGGATCAGGAGCATCTAAGCCAGTGGTTCTCAACCTTCTGGCCCTTTAAATACAGTTCCTCATGTTGTGACCCAACCATAAAATTATTCTCGGTGCTACTTCATGACTGTCATGTTGCTACTGTTATGAATCGTCATGTAAATATCTGATATGCAGGATGGTCTTAGGTGACCCCTGTGAAAGGATCGTTCGACCGCCAAAGGGGTCGCGACCCACAGGTTGAGAACCGCTGAATTCTAAGCCATTGCATTTCGTATGAGGCAAAGCTATGGCCAACTCGGAAAAAGACGGATATTTATACGCACATACACGTGTCTCTCTAGGATTTTGATTTCTCCCCTTCCCAGGACCTGAGTGGACTCATGAGTCTGTTATTGTGTGGTTTGTGCTGTTTTCCCCTTTTTCCTTGAGGAAGACATTGCCCAGCCCCCTGTAGGGAGCCTCTCTAGGTGCTGCCCGGGCGCCTCTGACGCCTGGACCCCAGGCAGCTGCTCTGCAGGGCAGGGGCTGAGGGGGGTGGGGACAGTGCCCAGAGGGAGTCCCTGCATCCGTCAGTCCATCTGTCATTCATGAGTGAGTGACGTCTGGGAGAGAGAGGTCGTATCGAATGTCAAGAAAGGAACTGTCTGGCTCCAGCAAGGAAGGAGGCCAGGCAGGGCTTTTATTTTCTAAAGTATTTTATTAAATCAGTTTTTCTGTTGATGTGTTTGAATTTTTCAGAAAAAAAAAATACAAATACTGTACAATTTGGACCACTATGTTCTTCTTGAAAGGGCGACTACCCTTTCTCCATAGCCTTCCCTCCCCCCAAGAAACAGGAGAGCGAATCCCTGGAGAGCAGCAGCAGCAGGGGAAGACCTGCTCTGACAGGGGCCGTGCTGGCTGGAGCTGGGTACACATCGAGGGGCTCCCCAGGCCTTTGCTGGGGGAGGACGCCCCTTCCTTACTCCCTCGTTGTCCTTCATTAGCTTAAAACCCCCCGAGAGGGGCCAGGCAGGCTCCCCTCAGAGGCACCCCTGTTGCCAGAGGCAGCTCTGGGACAGAGGCTGGGAAGGAAAGGAGCGAAAATGGAGATGAAGGAAGGGATGGAACCAGGACAAGAGGGGATGGAGATGAGAGAGAGAGAGAGAGAGAGAGAGAGAGAGAGAGAGAGAGAGAGAGATGATGCCGCCCCTGGCACTGTTGTAGGTACCCCAGGGAGGGTCATGGGGGAGGCTGGGTGGGGAAAAGAGAGGCCTCGCTCAGGGCTTGGGTGTCCTGGGTCTGAGGCTTTGGAAGCAGCTGAGAGGTGTGTCCTGGTGTTTCGTGGCCGGAGCTGGAGCAGATGCACTAGATTAGGAGACAGCAGGGCCCTGCACCTGGAGATGGAGGCCTTGTCATGGAGGTGACAAACACTGCTCTCTTAATTCAGATGAGCAGCCAGTTGCCACGGCAACCATGTTCCCGGTGATCTGCTCTCTGGGATCATATCTAACACCAGCCTCAGCCGCCAGCCCCCCGCGTCTGCCCAACTCATCCATCCAGGGGACTGCGAGGCACAGACGGGAAGGCCGGCGTCCTGGGCAGCGGGAGACGTGGGGAGGTGACTAGCCGTCCTGCGATGGCCTATGGACAGTCAGCTGCTCTGACAGGCTCTCCCTGTGGCACAGGGGCAGGGAATCAGAAGGTGTAGCTTCTCTGGTCACAGGGGTTTAGGAGCCAGGGCCTGAGTGCCTGGGGGACTTGGGGCCTCGTAGGGGGAGGGGGTGACCATTGCTGGTTCCACAGTGTATGCAACTGAACTCGGCGTCCCAGATCACTGTGAGGAGACCTGGGACCCATGGCAGGCACCACCCAGCGTCCGCTCTGCACAGGCCTGGAGCACACCTGGGGGGCAGGTGAGAACCTGGTGGCCCACGTGCGCCGATAGAGCACTGTTAGCGCAATCGCACAGCATTTCGTTTCTGCTGCTATAAGTACCGTAGTTTAGCTACACTGTTAATTAAATGGCAATTGCACACCATTTGGGACCACCTCTGAGGGTTGCAAATGAATTTGGACAGCACAGCCTGCTCTCAGGAATTACCCACCATTGCAACACGGTCACAATCCAGTCCAAATACCAACCAGCTCATCAGACACGTGGATTACCTCGGCCTCCCAACTTCAGCCTGGTGGGGAGACACGCTCCTCAGCTCACCGTGGACCTGGTTCGTATGTCCTCACGGACCTCGGGGCCCACGTGCCAACCCACCCCCTGGGTCTGCAGAATTCAACACCCACTCCACCCTCGCAGCGATGGGGGCTCACTTAGGCCACTTGGGGGAACTGGCGAGGTATTCCAGCTTACCCTTAACGTCCTCACATACCCAACAGCGTCCACAGACAGTTATGAGTACCCACTGTGCGCAAGGCACTTGCCTGAGCTTCAAGATAAATATTAATAAACCTCTATATAGCTTCATCCTGCTTTCGCTTCAAGTCTGAATCTCCCGCATCCCACCCTCAGCACGCCACCCGTCGCTTCCAGTGTGCCTTCTGCGAGGCTGTGCCGGCGATGTCTTCACTCCTTCCCCACTGAAAGCCTCTGGCTCCGGGGGGTGCCCAGCTCAGGTGGGGCATCTCCTTCCACCTCTGCGTTGCACAGGACGGTGCACCGGGTGGAGTGGGCCGAGCAGCCTGTTACCTGGTTCCCATAGCTCCCTAGGAGCCACACCCAGAGCTGCCGTCCTGTGTGGAGGAGCCTTCCTGAGGGGCTCTGCGTGGAGCGTCTCAACGAGGGGTCTTGGACCCCGTTCAACACCGACCGGTGGTGATGAGGACCTTGCGAGACCATAGCTTCCGATGAATTCGGATCCATTGCACTTTAAACTTGCCCTCCTCGGGGAGGGGCCAGGAGCACGGGAGCTGGAGGGTCTGCATCAACAACAGCGAAGGGCACTGTGCCGGGTGCTGAGGCGTCCGAGGATGAGGATTCGCAGCAGGAGGGTTTGTGGGGAGCGGAGTAGGAAGCACACATCTGTAACCTGAGTAGTACATGGAACAGGTATGGAGTTTGTAACCTTGCAGGGTCGTGTAATTGTGCACTTGCGCCCGAATCTGGCCAGGCCCTCCTATGAGATGGTTTTGCGAGAGCAGATACTGTGCTGCGTGTGTGGGGTGTGCATGGTGAGCCCAGGTGGCTATGGATACGTGTTCCCTGTGCTTTGGCGTATGGACTGTGCCGGAAGTAGGTGGGGGGCACGCCTGAACCTGGAGCAGAGAGCGTTGCTATTGGACACATAGCTGCCCAGCCAGTGCCCACGCATTGTCCCCGTGCTCCCTGGGGGTGCCCTCCCTGGGGACACTCAGTCTGAGGTTTGCTCCTTGGCTGAGAAGTTCCTCTGTGGACACGTGTGTGACGCTCCAGGCCCCGTGTGTCGGTGGAAGGCCCCACTAGACCGGCAGCGATGGCCTCTTCTCCATCTGCAGGAGCTTGGGCTGGGCGGAGATCCAGAGGTCTTCTTCGCCCTTCTTCCTCTTCCTCTTCTTCTTCTTCCCCGGGCCGTGCTCCGGCTGCTGGCCCTTGCCCGGCCGGCTCCAGCAGCAGTAGCAGCAGACGAAGACCAGGGTGAGGAGCACTAGCAGCGGCAGCGCCAGCACCACGCCCAGGCAGACGCTGTTGAAGAGGCCCTCCTGGTGCTTGGTCAGGATGGTGTCCCAGATGTCACTGAAGAAGGAGCTGAACTTCTCCATGGTGCTCAGCTCGTCGCCACGTCCTGGGCTCGCGGGGACACAGCCTCGCTCACTCGTGACGGATTCCCCTTCGGGCGGAGGGTCTGGGCATGCCACAGAGAGCACCTGGAGAGAGAGAAACAGACCACTCAGGAAACGTGCAGTGGAACGCCCTCCTGTTTTTAATAACACCATCGATTTTAGGCTTAAGGGGAGGAACTGCAGATTTCCAGACTTCACTGGAATCCTACAGAGGCTCCATAAACAAGACATATGCATGCATTTAGTCAATAGGTAGTCGTGCATTCTCACCATGCATACATGCTGCTATTGGGCGTAGGATGTAAAAATCGATAGGCTATCAGTCCAGGCATGCAGGGGATGCTCAGCGATTGTGGGACAAAGGGATCGTGTGCACGGTCAGTGTTCTGAGGGCCCCTGAGAGCTGCTCTCAATCTCTCCTCCACCGCAGCTCACACTGTGACCTTCCATGAGCACAGCTCGCCATTTCCAGCACACACGAGAGCTGAGGCACAAGAGGCCATGCCGATGTCCGGCTGCCTGTCAGAGGGGACTACGAGGTCGTGGGTCCCATCCAGCCTCACTCCAGCCTTCTTACTGCCCCTTCCTGCTCCGAGCCCCCAGCCCTGTCCTCGCATCCCACTCCTGTGTCTGACGGGACTCACCATGCTTGGGGGCCCATCTGCTGGTCCTTCCTCTCCCTCATCACCCTGTCTGCTTCCTGGCCCTCGCCGAGTATTCCCACAATCCTTCCCAGCCTGCCCCCTTTCTTTCCAGTGGAAAAGGGGTCTTGACAGTCGCTCAGCGATGGCACTAGGGAACAGGGATGGGGTCCCTGGACCCTCCCTACTCCTGCCCTGAGCTCAGCTCACAGCTGGGTCTTTCTGGTTGCTTGTCTGGGCTGGCCCCTCTTCCTCCGGCACTCCTCCCCCTCTCCCTCTCTCCCCCTCTCCCCATGCATCTTAGCCATCAGCACTCAGGTGTAAGGTCTTCGAGGCTCCTTGAGTTCCGGAATCCTCAGGTCCTTGTGTCCAAGTGAGATGTGGAGGACAGGCATGATTCGAGGAAATGCAAGAGGCTTCTTGGTGCACAACATTGCCCAGGACCAAAGACCGCACTTGATCGTAGCCCAGAGGCCGAGAAGCGATGGGACCCCAAATCAGAGTCACTGGTTTTCAGGCTGAAGACCCAGCCAACCCTCTCACCTAAACATGAAGGATCTGGGGCCTGGAGTGGGGAGGTGACATGTCTGAGGACCCACAGTTGTGACAAACACCCAGACCCCTGGACAATGGGTCCAGCACTCCCAAGGCTGCCGAGCCAGCGAAAGAACTGAGGAGGAGGATGTTACCTTGTGCTTGCTTTTCGTCTGATACTTTCTTAATGGCCTTCGCGTGAATTACAGCTTTTAAGTGAGCAACAGGATGGCGCATTGTCAATGTGGGGAAGCGAGGGGGACGTGGCCCAGAATCATTGTTTCATTGTTTCGTGCACTGGAGCAGGGCCAGTGGCTGCAGCTGGGCCATCATGTGCCACATGGTGCCCTGGGGTTGTCCTCGGGGTCTGTGTCCTTGGGTCAGTCACAGGCCCTATAAGTGTCCCACGTACCCAGGGCTCCGTGTCCTTCAGAGCCTGCATGACCTCAGTCCTGGTGTGCTGGCCGGTGGCCCCACACCCTCATGGTACATCTTATGCAGTTGTATAAATGGGCTCCTGGCACTGTGCCGTCTGGCCCCTGGGAGGCAGTGAGACTATAAGTTGGCATGTATCACTTTACACCTGCTGGTCATTTAGTCTAGTCTTTCCCCAGGCCTCTAGCCCAGGACATGGTGCTGGCCTGGCTGATTCTGGGAAATTTGTCTCCTGATGCCCCAGGGCGAGCCCTTCACTGGTGTTGCTCTGGCCTCCTCTTCCTTTGTGTGGAATTAACCCGTTTTTGGCAAGTAGCCCAGGATGCTCAGAATCTTACGCTACTTGGCTACTCCCCAGACTGACGTAAACGTTTATGTTGGTCTGTCCTGGACAAAGGCAAAGAGAGTGACTTCCTGTTGTTAGATACTTTACAAATGCTTGAAAGACTTACAACAAAAACCAGGCCCTTCCCAAGTGAAGGTTTATAGAAAGCACAGGCCGCCCAGACAAACTCCACAGGCAACAAAGGGAAGCATTCTGAGATGTCACAGCCCCTCGGGGGCCTGGGAACACTGCCTGGGTCTGCCCACAGGCCACCAAGCCCCGTGGTCTTGACAGAGGAAAACCTCCACGGCCACCCACTGCCTCGCTCCTCACACCCCTCGCCTCCTCCCTTGGCCAAGGCTTTTGCTGTGACCTCAGCCTTGGACGGGCCAGTAGGTTTCGCTGCTCTGTTGTGGGGAGACCTGGGTACTTTTCTCTGCTTTGATCTTACCCACGAGCTTTCCTGGGACCAGGTGCTCTTCGCACTGCATTTGTGTGGTTCAAATTAGACACCAACCTCCACGTGTTGACAGTTTTCATGAAGGTAGAGCCACTTGGGGAGGACCTTGTAGGTGGGTAGGCTCTTGACGGAGAAGCGTGGGTGAAAAAGATGCTCACAGGCTCCGGGCAGGGACTTAGACCTGGGCAGGAGTGCAGGGGCCTCCTGGTGCTCCCGTGGGCAGAGAGGAGGTCTGGGGGTTGTGGCCGGGTCCCCAGGGCCTTCTTAGGGTGCGTGTTACTTCGGGGGCTTTGTAACGGGAGGCAGATGTTGTGATCAGAGCTGCCCTTCAGGAAAAGATGACGGGATCTGAAAAACTCTGGGAAATGCTTTGAGAGAGTTCTCTGTGCGTTTAACAGACATTTCGTGAGCACCTAATACAGTGGTTCTCAACCTTGGCTGCACATTAGAATCACCTGGGAATCTTTTTAAAATCCTGATTTCTGGGTCTCATCCTCCAGAAATTCTGTTTCTTTGTGACTAATGTTGTGGCCCCACCCCATAACAAAGAAACAGAATTTCCGGAGGATGAGGCCCAGAAATCAGGATTTTAAAAAGATTCCCAGGTGATTCTAATGTGCAGCCAAGGTTGAGAACCACTGACCTAATATATGCCACACGTTGCGTTAGGTGTCGGGGATTCAGTAATGAGGGACAAAGGTAATGGGGTCTGCTATCACGGAGCCTCGTACGTTCCGCTCACTGAGGGATCGTGCCATACAGGCCAAATCGAATCAGCAAATTCCAACTTAGGCTGCTTCGCTGGCTAAACTAGAAGCATGAATTTGAATTATGTGTTTGTCCCAATGTCCCAGGCCCTCCTACCCCTCCCAACCTTTGTCTCAAACTCATCCGTCCCATGGCACCTAAAATAGCCTTTGAATAAATAGATTTCTCTTCAAGCTTAAAGCTAAGTCAGTAATTCCCGTCTGGATTCCTAAAGGTACTGATTTGTGCCGGCTCCCCACACAGCCAAAGAGAGTATTCATTACCACGCGGGAACCCAGTCCGGGCGAAATGCGACTAAAAGGTTTTCTTTATACTTTTTACTCTCAGAACTCTTTTCTAGGCCCCCAGGCTACTCGCTAGGCTCGGCTAATCCGCAGCGTTTGATTAGCATTTATGAGCCTCGCACGGAGAGCATTCCCTGAACGATCAAAGGTGTCCTTGGGGGCGTGAGTTAATGTCAGAGCATCGGCAGACTGTTCTGCAAAAGGAGCCGGGCTTTGGGCCTCGGACGGCGCTCTGGGAAGCCATCCTGTTGTGTCTCCTCGTGTCGCTGCCACTGAGACGGGTCCTCTGTCCTGGACAAACCAAAGTGGGTGCCACCCAACCTGGGTCGTTCGGTTGTGATTGTGGGGATTGTCGCCCTGTGTTTCCATTTAGTCCCCAAATGTCGGAAACACAGGGCGACGATGCGTTTATTGTGCTTTTTTCCAGACGAACAATCGGACCCCTGGCTTCTCCTGAAAGGACCGTGTGGCTGAGCCCAGCGGCAGCGGCAGCGAGTGGGGTGGCCGTGTGGCGACGCAGGCCCGCAGGTAGGCGGCCCCGCCAAGGGGCCTCTAAGCCATGTGGCTGTGGGCTGTCAGAGCCGCCAGGGAACAAGGAGGGGACTAATCCACTGTGTTTGTGAAGAACACTCCCCTAAGGGGTGAGATGGAGAGATGGTTACCGGTGTCCGTGTCTGGGGATGGCACCGGGAGGGGGGAGGGTGGGAGGCAGGGGGGTCAAGGGCTGGACAAGGTGTTCTCTGGAGGATGCGGGGGGGGGGGGGACGGGGAGGAGGTACGTGAGGCGGTGTCCCTGGCTGTGTTCTGCTTGCGTCCTCCAGCCCTGGTCTGGCCAGGTCGTCGAGGCTGGTGCATTTCTTTTCTCTCAGTGGGGAATCACATCGAACAGTCTGTGCCGTCTCCCCACCATCTGTCCTTGGTGTCTCCCCTGCCTGCCCACACCGTGCCCCTGCTCCCCAAACCGCGGTGCAGTCCTTGCAAGACCCCGGTGGGGAACCTCAGTCTGTGGATAACGCTGCTGCTCTGGGTGTGTTTTCTCGATGGTTCTCGCCTGGCTCTCCTGACGTGCTCAGGGGCCCTCTAACTGATGGAAGTGCCGTTTTGTACAGAAATTGTCGCACCCCAGCAAGTAACCTGCGTGTGGATGATCAGGTTTATCACTGAAACCCGGCCCTGGGCATGGTGACATCGATGCCTGTGCTCTCCCCAATTTAAGTAACTGCTGCCCGTGACCCATGGGCGCCTCTCCCCCCGGAGTGTGCACACGTGGCGCAGGAAGTAGGTCTAGTTCCCTCCCAGTCACTGTGATCGTGATGGTTGCCATTTTGAACAAAAGCACAAGCTCATCGATGTAGACTGACCAGAACACCGTGATTATTAGCAGAATGAAATGTCGCTGGGTCCCGTGGGCGTGGCGAGCTGGGAGAGGCACAGGTGCGTCAGGTCGCTGGGTCCCCGCCCTGCTGAGGAGGAACAGGGGCCAAAGCGGCTGTGACTGGCCGGACACACAATGGCGATCGGTGGAGTGGGGGCCAGAACCGGTGTTTTCCGACTCCTGGCACCTCCTCCTGCCAGGTCTTCCCACAGGAGTCCTTAAAAATGGGCCCGGAGGCTGTGCCCACCTTCCTCTCCCTGGGCGCAGGCTGGACTGCTCCCCAAGCCCCCACACATCACCGCGGGTCCGGTGACAGAGTTCTGGCCCAGGGAACGGGTTCTCATGTTTTCGCTCAGCTTGCTCATTGGCTGGTGACAGGCAAAGGGCCATGGGGAGGACTCCGGGCCCTTGAATGACTGTGGAGCACAGCGCCCCCTGCTGACCACAGTCAAGAGTGGGATGAGTGAGAAGCAAACCTTGGTTGGGTGCGGCCGCTGAGGGAAGGGGCCTTTGCTCCCGCAGGTAGCCTGTGCTGACCGGTAACACGCCACGCTGGTCATGACTGTGACAACGATGCGATGATTCAGCAACTCCCCTCCAGCGCCTGATCCAACAGGGGTTAGCCAAGTGCTCCGGTGCCGTGCGGGGACCCCATTTCCCGGGTTCGAGTCCTGACTGCTCCTCACTGGCTGTCGCGCCGGGCGGGTCAGCTAACCTCTGTGTGGGGCTCCGTTGGCTCCTCTGTGAGGTGGAGTTGATAACCGGTTGTTGTGACAAGTCAGTGAGTCCGTGGACGTGGTGCCTCTTGGAGCCAAGGCTGGCGATAACCAAACAAACAGGGAGGAAGAGGTGCCACGATCCTTAGCTGACAATGCTTAGAGCTTGGGACGGCCCGGGTCCTGGCGGTGGTTACGTAGGCCTCCTTCAAGCGAAGGCGCTGTCTCTCTCTGTACAGAGATGCTTTCTAATCATCTGTTTTCAAAGAGACCGTTTCAGGATGAAAACATGGACATCACTCAGAGCAGCGTCCTGAGTGACGGTCTCTTCGCCCTCTCTCCGTGAACCCACATTCCGGGCAGAGTCGGACCCGTCTTCTCTCCCCCCCACCCCCAACCTCACCCCAGTGGCCTTTGGTCTCTGCGAATGCACCTCATGAGCCCTGAGTCTATGGATACAGCCCTGAATGACAGATGCGGCAAGGCTGCTACCTTCTGCAGGGAGAAGGGAGGTGACAAACAGTGACAGACCGAGAGATGTGCTCAGGGCTGCGCAGGAAGTAGTTGGTGTGGCCCCGAGGAGGGGACTTGGCACTGAGGTCTGAGGGGTGACAAGGATCCAGAGGGCACAGGGCACAGGGAATGGCCGTCGGGGCAGAGACCGCGGGGCAAAGGCTCCCAGGTGGGAAGGAGGTCGCCAAGCGCAAGTGCACTGGAGCCGGGAGCCCTGAAGGCGCCACGGGCTCTCCTTCCGCCAGGCAGCTCTGGGGTGGGGGTGGGGGTGGGGATGAGGGTGGGGTGGGAAGGAGAGAGGGGGTCCTTGGATGTCAGGAGCCCCTTTCATCTGTCTGAGCCTCGGTGTGGCTCTGGCTTCCTCCCTCCAGCTCCTCTTTCTAAAGCCTCAGTGACCGTGGTCCTCTCGGCCTCCTTTGGCTCCTCGTTGCTCAGATGATACCACAGATCTCTCGTGATCGGGTCCTGTCACCCCAGCCTCGTCTCCCACCACCGCTATCGCCCCACTTCCCTCAAGTTCTCCCAGACACCCCTGCTTTCTCCCGCCGTGAGCTTCGCACACGCTGTTCCGTCGCCTGGAAGGCTTTTCCACCTACTCCCCTCGTCCCGCTCAGAGGTCCTGTCCCCAACCCTCCCCAGATGGACTGCCTTCTCTTCTGAGCTCTGAGTCAGTACCTACCAGGGCCTTTATCTGATTGTATTAAAGTTGTTTCCTTTAAAAGCAGGAAAGAGCACGGGTCTCACACACACATTCCTTGTGGGCTCGCGTCTCTCATGCTCGTGCGAGCTCCTAACTAGCAGCGATCCACTCGGCCGTGGGACTTACAGCTCGCTCTGTGCCTGCCACACACTTGGGGCCTAAACGTGATGTGACGAGGGAGTGAATTCTTTCTAGGCTTGGACTAAGCCGAGGACTGGGTGCGTGTCCTTGGTCCCCCCCCCCTCGCCCCCTCCGTTATGGGTCAAACTGTGTCCCCCACAATTTACATTGTACAGGGCGTGGGAAGTCCTGAGCCCAGGACCTCACAATGGGGCCTGCTTTGGCCACAGCGTGTTTGCAGACGCCCTTGGTGAAGAAGAGGCCACACGGGCCAAGGGGGCCCATCATGTAATGTGCCTGGTGTCCTTCCGAGAAGGGAGTTTGGACACGGAGAGGGGCGTGCACAGAGGGAGACAGTGGGAAGTGACACTGAGAAGGTGGCACTTACAGGAGAGGGGCCTGGAACGAATCTTCCATCCCGAGCTTCACTAGGAACCTGCCCTACCAACACTCCGAGTTTGTAGTTCTAGCCCCCAGACCCGGGAGACGATGTTTCTGTTGCTGAAGCCCCCAGCTTGTGGTACGTTGTCAGGGCAGCCCCAGGAAAGTAGTGATACACCCTTCTGCTTCACCCCCACTCCACCCCATTGGCTGGACCCAGCAGCTCTACCTCCAAAACCCATGCATCCTAAATCTATCCATCTCTCCATCCATGGCCAGGTCACTGTGCCTCATCCGATCACTGTGACACCCTCCCAACGAGCCTCTGGTTCCCCTGGTCCCTCTAAAGCCTGCCTTCCCCCCACGAACCAGATCGCGTCACTCCCCACGCCCTGCACCTCCACTCACTCCCATTCCCCCATGGCTTCCCAATGCCATACAGTGAAACCTGAACTCCCCGCTGTACCCCATCATCTGGCCCTGCCTCCTTCTCCAATCTCATCTACCCTTTCTCACCCCCCACACCCTGGATACACCTACTCCAGGCCTGTCCACCCCCAGGACCTTGTGTGTCCCTGGTACATTAGCTCTCAGATCTTGGCGTGCGTGACCACTCCTTGCATTCGGAGCTCAGCTCAAATGCATTTCTGCTGAGATGTAACCTCAACTGTTACCCCATCAAGCCCCCTCTCCAGTCAACACCCCAGGCCTGTCTTGCTGCCCTTGTGGCAGGAACTTCCCGTTCACGTGTCCTGTCTCGTCACTGTAGGCTACAAATCACTGACTGCCTTCCTGTGCTGGAACATGAGTGCGGTGAGGACAGGGCGCTGGCCTGGCTCATTGTGTTTGGATGCCCAGAGTCTGAACTAAGGAATGAAGTCATGCCAGTTAAAGGGCCTCCAAGAAAAGGGATCTTGAATAAATGTTCATGGGTCAACCCCGGTCATTGGGGCAAGAGCAGGGGCAACGAAGGTTATAGGACAACGACCATCAGCCACGTCTCTTGACTAGACACTGATGACAGTTACTCACCGTTTAGCCCACAGGCCAGCCAGGCCCTCCAGCCAAGTAACTCTTTTCAGGAGGAAATAATGATCGAGAAAATTCCCTATCGCTGAGAGCAGCAGGGAGTGTGTGTGGGGGTGCCTTTATCAGTGCCCAAATCATCGCCTGCCTTCCTACAAAGGGCTCATTGTCGCTGGGACTTTCTGATAACAAGGGATCCTTTCCTAATTACTATTATATGCTCTGTCTCAGGTTCAGAAAGGAAAAGGAAAATGCTCCATTCATTTCACTCCAGGTTCAAATAAGTCAGTCTTTCAGTCAATCAAGGATTAATTAAACTGTGCTAGGAAGTTCAGGGGAGGCAAAAGACACCCTCTCTCTACTCAGAGATGATACCAGGGAAAGAGAGAACAATTTAAGAACCTGGGCTTCCTCTGACTTCCGGTGAGGGAGGGCCAAGGCAGTGATGGTGAACCTATGACACTCATTTTTTTGGTTGATTTTTCTTTGTTAAATGGCATTTAAATATATAAAATAAATATCAAAAATATAAGTCTTTGTTTTACTATGGTTGCAAATATCAAAAAATTTCTATATGTGACACGGCACCAGAGTTAAGTTAGGGTTTTTCAAAATGCTGACACTCCGAGCTCGAAAGGCTCGCCATCACTGGCCAAGGGTCTCCAGCCACTTTATCTCCGTTCCTCTTCACATCCTCTTCTCTCTTCTCATCCCTAATTACATGGTCTCCACAGGGTCCATGCGAATAATTAGTCTTTTTCAGGCACCCTTTGGATTTGACACTAGAAGTCACGTGTGAGTCTCTGAGAATCCCAACTATGCGGAATTCAATCAAATACCGTTCCTATCTCCAGCCCATTAGCAAGGCAACGACTTCCTCATATTTCCGTCCCTGAGATGATCAAGGAAATGTTCTGGTGTTTCTTCGTCTGAACAGAAAACTTGTGGTCAGGAATGTGGTCTCCCCCACTAACAGAGTGTGGAGTCTGGGAAACATTCACTTAAGCACTTTTTCCAGTTTTCTCTCCTGTAAATAGACATTAGCGCATTTCTCAGAGGGTTAATTTCATCCACTGTGCTACATCAGTTTTTAAAATCCTTACCCATGGATATGTTTATTGATTTGAGAGAGAGAGAGGAAGGGAGAGAGACACACACATCGACTGGTTGCCTCAGTATGCACCCCAACCAGGGATCAAACCCACAACCTAGATATGTGCCCTGACTAGGAGTCAAACCCGCAACCTATTTGGTGTACGGGGTGATGTTCCAACCAACTGAGCCACCCAGTGTGCTGCATCATTTTAGCCTCAATACCTAGCACAGTGCCTGATAGGTTGGTAATATAGATATTTGTTGAATGGATAGATGGGTGAATGAATGAATGAATGAATGAATGAATGAGGGAATGAATGAGTGGGTAAATGAATAAGGGAATGAATGCCTTATTGGGAAGAATAAAATAAATCATGTGTGTGAAGCATGCAGCTTAAGTATACCTCATACAGTGGGTGCCTTAAAATTGCCTTGACAATGATATAACACTATCTTTGTTATTATACTACTCTCTATCCATTTAAAAAACTATTTCGTTGTGACCAGAGTTTGATCCATTTTTCACTAAGCTGGTGTAAACAGTGAGTCAGCCACCTCCCCGGGAATCAGGGCAGACAACTGGCTGTTGCTCCGCCTTCTTGCTCTTTCCATTCATCCCCAGCCACGCCGCCCTCTTCTGCCCTCCTGACCTCCAGGACCCAGTTTCTGAGGGGCGCCTTGTTTGTCCATCACTATCATCTTTCTCCTCTTCATTTCAGCGAGAATGCTCACTTGTTTTCCTTTGGCTGGCCTCTGTTGACATAGATACCTCAGGAGGCCAAAGCCTCAAAACAGGGGGTTGGCAAAATGTCCTATCACTTTCCCCAGGAACAGAGGGTGATCTGTTGAGTCAAACAGCTGCCATTTGCTGCGTTCTTACTAAGAGTGCAACTCGGTGTGTGGTATCCAGGTTAGACATGTGTGGCCTCATTCAGCAACTCAGGAGGTGGGCCTCTGTAGTCCCATTACACAGATGGGAAAACTGAGGCTATCAGAGATTAAGTGCTTTGCCGAGGCTACTCGGCTGCTAAAGTTCATAAGACGTTTGACTATAGTCCTATCTGAGTCTCAAGATCCTGCTGTAACCACCATCCTCAGGAGGCCCCCTTGTCTTCCAGGATGAGGGGGTGTTCACCCATTGCCCCCCATCCTGCAGTTTAGAGCCTGCACCTGATGGATATACTCTTGATTAACTAAGATACCCCTGAGCCTTCAAGCAGCTCACATTTTCATAGGACCAAACATGGAAGAAGAGACGTTCAGAACAATACCACATATGACAGTGGGGATTAGGGATTATATTCACCTCATGGGCACCTTTAATTTTTTTCCTCTTCTGATTTCATAGGAAGTTCTCAACCTTTAGCTCATCCTGAAATTTGGCCACGCTAACCTCCCACGGGGCCAAGATCGGCTGGAGCTTTCGAAGGGCCGATGTTCCCCCCGTCGCACACCCTGGTCCCCCTGCCTGCTTCACCGGTCCTGTCAGCTGCCTGGTCCCTGCAGGCAGTTCAAGCTTGCGTTCCTTGCACTGTCCACTCCCGCTGGAGAGGGGCCACATCACCTATTCTGGGTGCTGTTCTGTGTAGGGGACAGCCCCCCAGGAGGCTTGACACAGAGAAACGGAAAAGGCAAAGGCAGCCTCACTTTCCAGTGTCACCTCCAGCTGGATGGCCTGATGCTGGTCTTTGTCTTTGGCTGATGGGATGAGGAGGGGCGTTTGCAAGAGGAATGAATAGCTATCAGAACACCCCAGGACAGCACAGGAGGGTGGAGGGGGGCGCCATGGAAGGAACAGTCAGCGAGGAGGCAGAGGACCCAGTTCTCGTCTCCCTTCAGTTGTCCTCCAAGCACCTGACCTTGGCCAGGTCTGTCCGGCTTTCTGAACTATGAAGCTATTCACCCGCCCAGATATTTTTTCTCAAGATTGTTGTAAAGACCGCACAAGGCGCATGTGTGAAAAGGACATCGGGAAGGGAAATTGCCGCCTAAATGCAAGGTAGTGGCCTGGTAGAGGATGCTATTAAAAAGCTGAATTAAAGCTCAAGTGAGAACCCTGGGCGGCTCTTAGGGGCGCAGCCCGCCACCCGCCTGACCCCTCCCCTCCCCTCCCGTTCCCCCTGGTCCTTTATGAATCGGCACCATTATCAGCTCCGTTTCCAATTTGGGGAATTTGTGGGCACACGCCGTGACACCACTCGCACCTGCCTTGGCCGTCTGTGTCTTTCTGATCCGACCACATCCTGGTGTTTGGGCTAATAAAACCCGTAGCCATGGTTACAGTGAAATACCTTGGCCACACAGCTCTCATTTTTACTTCTCAGACCTACTTGGTTAAGAGGGTGGAGCCAGTGTCTGTGGGTGCGGTGGGTGCCCAGGTGGGTTTATTTTTGGAGACGGTGAGCCGAGGCTCTGAGGTCATCTCTGAGTGAAGTGGGTGGGAGGGGTGGGGCCTTCTCCGCTCCACAAATAAATGGGGAGGCTCCGGAACTGAGGGCCAGGTCTGCACGCGTCATATCCTCTTGGAGGTAAAGAGTGTTTTTGGAAAAAGCAAGAAGACAACAGGGCACTTGTGTGATCCCGGGTCTCCCACTCAGGTGGTAATTAAAAAATAGGCCTTCAACTTGAAGTTGCACAATTCCCTTTAATATTGCAGAAGGGAACTCGGAGTTCTGCAAACTTTGCAGCAATAACCGAATGGCTGCTTCGTTTTTCTCGGTGGTGGCCGGGGAGAGGTTGGTAGGCTGGAATACTTGAAAACTAATGGGGTGGCGAAAATATACAATTATGCAACTCAACAGCAATGCAGATACGGGTTTATTTTCCTTCCCATTTCCTCCCTTCATTGAATGTTAACAGAAGTTCAGGACAATTAAAAACCCAGAGCTGCCGTGCTGTAATATTAAGGCTCAAAATGTAAAGGCCAAACCATAGAGGGAGCGGGCAGAAATATCCTGGTCCGGCCATGGCTCAGCGATGCCCAGTGGCACAGTGTGGAGTCCCCAGACCTGGCTGCCCTCCCCCAAGCAGACGGGCTGTGCAGAGGAGCTGGTGTGGCTGGAGATGAGCTTCACTTCCTGTCTGCTCCAGTTTAAATCTGCATCCCTCATGTCCAGTGCAGGCTTTTACAGTGCGACAAGTAATTGTGCTGAACGCAGAGCACCTGTGCGAGTGCCCTGAAGGCTTGACCGAGCACCCGCTCTGGCCAGCAGCCCTGGTGTAGACGGCGTTTCCTGTCTCACCTGGCGCGGCTTTAGGTGCCCACCTCTCCTAGCTGCCCCTGCCCAGCTCCCGAACAGAGAAACTCTGGAATGGCCATTGGCTTCACCCCTTCCCTGATCCCCTCGGTTCGCCAGACCTCACCCCCAAACGCCTTCCTCTCTCCCTGAAACGTGTGCAAATAAGCCATTTGGGAGAATGGACAGAAGAAACTGCGGGGGCGGGGGGTGCACCCAGATACTAACGTGTACGCACATGCAAACTAGTACACAGCTCACACCCTCTCCTCAGCCTCGACCCCTCACCCTGCCCCCCCATCTCTCTTCCATCCTTGCCTAGAGACCCCAAAGCTTTATGAAGACTTTCTGGAAAGCTCCTGGACCCCTGGGAGGGGGGATGAAGCAGGGAAACGTAGGCCTTGTCTGATCTCCCCGCAGGGCGGCCTCATGCCTGGCTGCCTGCAGGCTTGGGGCCAGCCTCTAGCTTTATCTCCCACTAGCAGCTCAGAATACATTATTATTATTTTTTATCAGACTAACTTGACGAACTGGGACATTGGGTGGGAACATTTTGATAGAGCAACCGGTCTGAACGGTGGCTCTGCCTCGGCCGGTCAGAGGCAGGGGCGGTCCTGGGGATGGGTGTCGGCTCGGCCCAGTCACAGGCAGGGACAGGTGTCCTGGTGGGGCCTGAGTGGGGGAGAGCCTGTGGGAGCCCAGCTCTGCTCTGACGCCGTCTGGTTGTGTGTGTGCAGGCTCCTGCAGGAGGTCACAGGAGCTGAGGGCTTGGCTTGACGACCGCGAGCAGGGGAGGCTCAGAGACTGTGATCTCCGAAGCCGGCTCAGATTCTCACCTGTGAGCTGCATGTGTCCTTGGCAAAGGCCTTCAGTTGCCTTGGGCCTCGGTTTCTCCCTCCCCAAATGGGGAAAAAGTCAGGACAGATAGCCGAGAAAGTGACCGCAGTGTGGCCTGGATGGAAGGGAAGGGCTGTGGCTTAAGGTCTGATCACACGCACCAGCTTCAGAGCAAACCAGCCGTGGACGCTGTGAAAGCGGACGTGCCTGCGAGTGTGCGCTTGGCCGGTAGGAACTGGGCTGCTGTTTGAAGTCATAACGGGGGATTGCAGACAGGAATCGGGCGTGGCAGAACACACGCAGTTCTGCAGGTGGCAAAGCGGCCTGAAGATCTTGGGAAACGAGCTCCCATGAGAGTCCAGATGGACAGATGGATGGCACCCCACCCCGCCTGGCGGCTTTCACCTGGCTGTGTAGTGGCGCTGGGCAACCTAGACCCTCCACGCACCAGGTGACCCGTGACCGGGGTCCCCCAGGGCTGGCCGAGCACGGAGCATGTCCCCCTGCTGAGCCAGTTCTGAGAAGCACATTCCATCCCCTGCCCTGAGGCGTGGGGCCCAGCGCTGTCTGTGGTTAACCCTGATGACCCCGATGACTCCGAGGTGGGGAGGTTTGTATGGAGTGGGTGCGAGTCTCCACACACACACAAAAATAATGCTGCAGGCATATTCTTTGTATCTAAGAAGCTAATAGTAAGAATCACAATTATTTGCATCGATAAAATGTGCCATTTGAGTTATTTTTCCTGAAGTTTGCACATGGGTTTTTATTTCAAGACAGGAAGTGCTAGTAACGAACCTACTATGTGACCAGGGTGGTGCAGAGGGAGGACCAGGCGGTGTGGGAGCCGGTTCCTTCCAAGGACTGTTTCTTAATGAAGCTCAGGGCGCTCCTGCCAGGTGCCGGGCAAGTCCCGGAGCCCCCGGGCCCCAGCTTCCTCATCTCTAAGATGGGAAGACGAGAAGCCCACCGACTCCATCACCACCCAGTGTTGTGAGAGCCGGACGATAGCATCATAGAGTCCTTTACAAACTGAAAGTGCCCTTTCCATTTCCAAACATAACAACAGCAATTAGAGGCGAAAGTGAATATCAGAAAATCCAAAGTGCATGCACCGTGAGAAAGGAGAAGGCTCAGTGTTGGCTTGGGTTCTGGGGGGAGGGGCGTGGAGGAGATGGAGGTTGTGCTGGACCCTGTGCGACCGTCATCACCTGGAGGGCTGGACACTTGGAGGAAGTTGGGGTGCAATGGATAGGAAGGGCTGCCAAGAGCAGAGTGTGGGACTGGGTGGCAGGGCAGAAACCCTCCGAGGAAGAGAGGGGGGTGCGGGGGGAGAGGTGAGTGGTTCAGGCAAGGCTGGTGAGATACAGACTGTGAAGGCCGCACACAGGTTTGCTGGGATGGGCCCCAGGGAGGCCCCGGAAGTTGGGGAGCAGGGGACATAGTAGGGTCAGTGTGTCAGACCTGATCTCTCTGGTCAGCCAAAGAACGCCTTGGCCAGAGCTGGGGACTGCGCAGGGTTAATCACAAATATTACAATTAAAAAAACCTTTTATTAATAGCCTACTTTCTCCCTCAGGCAAAATCTGATTAGGAACTGAAATGAAATATCACCAAAGCAATCAGAAAGAAACTGCTATTTATCTCCTGCTCCCCTGGGATCGGGGGGAGGGAGGTTAAAAACTCCGAAGTAATGGCTTCCCCAGGCTCCGCTGACACGGGTGGGCTTGCCTGGTTCATCTGTGAGTGGGGAAGGTGCCGTCAGGGACCTGCGCTTGTAACTCATCTTAATTTTTCAAAGGCTCTGCAAACATTTCTTCCCGGGTCCACGTCCTGCGGGCAGGGAGGGGTTTCTCACGGGATAAGCCGAAGAGCAGGGTGTTCGATATGTCAGTTTGTAACAGCAGCGCTGCCCGCGGCAGGCGGGACCCGAGCCTCCGGTGTCCCAGGGGGATGCTCTCACAGGAGACCGAGCACACGGGGCCCGGCCCCTCTGCAGGCCACAGGCCTTCCGTTTCTCAGGCTCCCTGGGTCCTCTCTTGTTTGGGGCCCCCCACAGGCTTCTTTATCTGGAACCCCCAGTGCTCCCCAATCCCACCCGAACCTCCTTTCACGTGAGTCTCGGCTGAACTACAGTTCCCCTTGGGAAACCTTCCATGACCTCACGGAGGGGAGAGCCCCGCCCTGTGCCCCTCACAACAGCCCCCACCCTGCCTTAGGCTCCTTGTTTATTCCGTCGTCTTAGAGTCTATTCCCTTCACGGCATCCCCACCACCTGGGCCGTGTTTACTCGTGGGAAGTATCTGGGAATGAATGAATGAACGTGTCTCTAGAGGAGGAAACGAGGCTCCCGAAGTGAGGCAGCCCAGGTCTCACAGCCAGTCAGGACCACGCGACAACTCCTCCCCAGACACCCCGCGTCTCTTCACTGCCGTGCAGTGTTCCTGGCTCCCACGCAGCTCTGGTCAGACAGACGGTCCCAGGGACAATGCATCCACCCAGTGGCACTTCATTATCTGGTTGGAGACTCTTACGGCCTGGGCTCCGGTGCCAGAGAGTCTTGGGCATCTGAGTGCAGGCGCACCCTGCCGGCCTCTCTTGGTGACGGGCTGCTTCTGACTCTCTGGTGAGGATGTCAGTGCCAAGGTCAGAGGTGACCGAGGCGTGACCGGACACCCAAGATCGCTGGCCTCAAATAGAGGGGCCTCAGGATGCCACTTGAAAGTGAGGCTACGATGTGTTGTTGGAGAGCCCCCCGACTGGCTGTGTTCCTGACATTTCCGCGTTAGGAACTGACATTCCATTTGGTATTTTCTGATTGCTGAGCTGAGTAGAGTCCACGTGTGTGGAGCGCTCAGCATCTCGCTGCCTCAATTACTGCAGAAGGCTCTCCTGTGTTTTTCCCAGAGGGAGGCACGCTCTGCTGGCGTTTCCTTCCTTCCCTGAGCCTGGGTTGTTGGTACGATTGAGGCCGAAGGGGCCAAGAGCTGCCACGTCTGCCGTCTGCAGTCCAGCTGCACAGTCCGGTGCACAGGTGTTGAGCACCCAGTGTGCACGAGGACGGGGCCCTCCTCTGTTGTCGAAGGCCCTCCGGGGCCTGCTGCACCTGCCCACTACCTGGCCGGATTCCTACGTGAACCACAGATACAGACTGTGCTTTTTGTGGGGAGATGGATGAGCACAGGAAACGGACGAGAGCGCAGGGCTAGTTAAGCATCCCAAGGGAAGCGCGGACAGACGGGGATGGGAGCAGCAAGGAGGCAGCTGTCACGCCAGCGGGGATCTGGGCCGGGTGCAGGAGGGTGCGGTCCGAGTTGGATGACTCAGTGCAGGCGGAGGGGATGACGGGTTCCAGGTTGCTCAAGAAAGCAGAGCTGGCCCCCAGGAGTCCATCACGGGTGCCAGATCTGGAGGTTTCCAAACGCCCACCGTTACCACGGCGACACTTCCACAGCTCCCTCCAGCCACCGGCTCTGACCCATGGACTCCTGGGCAGCCTGGCCGCAGGCTGGAGGGCCCCTCCTCTGTGGCCTGGGAGAAGGGCTGCTGGGACCATTTTCCCCTCCATGCTGCCTTCCCAGGGCCCGGGGACAGAGCTGCGGGTGGCCGATGGTGTGCTGGGCATGAGGTCCTTACGGGGTGTTTTACATGTTTGGCTATGAAAGCAATTATGTAAGAAACCTCGAGTGGATAGGGAGTAGTCAGCCTCCTTCTTCCCCGACTTGAAACACATTTGATCCCTCTGTATGTTCTTAAGTTTGGTGATAATCCTGATTTTAAATCTGGGGTCACAAAGGCAACCAAGCTGGTTCTAGTTGGCTCTAGTTCTTTCTCTTCCTCTCCCTGTGCCCCCCGCCCCGCCCCCGCCGTCCCCCTCCTCTGCATACTCAGTTAGCCTACCCGTGCAGCAATACTGCTAACACTCAGCACAGGTTGCTAGAAAAGAGGTTATTTCCCCAAGAGGGGCAAACCTGTATCACAGGTTGCAAACTGGAAGCCTGTGAGGCCGATGTGACCAGTGAATGGGTTTTGTTTCTTCTACAGCTTTCCCGATTCTTAGCACACGCTCCCTGCATTCCCACCCCACAGCCTGGGTTAAGGCCTGTCTCCCCCGCCCCACCCCACCCCACCCCCCAATTCACTAGCTGTCTGACTATCTCCTTTCCCTGATCCCTGGGCCACGCCGGTTTTGAGAAAGTGTGTGAGTTGAAATTGAGGTCCCAGGCATTGGAGTCACATGCCCGTGTGACAGGGGCTGGAAGTTCCATCTGCACTAGCACGAGGTTATGAACCCCTGTTTAATGGGCAGCTGCTATGTACCAGATACCGTGTGCACTGGGAATACAACAGACCGGCGGCACCAGGGGACAGCTGGGGGAGTCACATCTTACCAAGGGTCACCAAGCTTTATAAGTAAAATACTACTGGAGCCGGGGGAAGGACACTTAGCTCTTGGAAGAGACCTCGGTTCCCTCATCTGTAAAACAGGGACAATAGTTGAGCTGTCGTGAGGGTTAAATGAGAGGAAGGAGGTGAAGCGGTCACTACAGTGGCCGGCACACGTACATACAGTGCTCCATAAAGGTTGCTGCTGTTAGCTCTTGCTTCCTACCGAGTATTTTCTGTTAAGCATCCAAATAACTCTACCTCTAGGACAAGAGGCAATATCTTTCAGTAATTTGTAAGATCAAAGGCGACGAATAAGGGAGGAGGCACAGAAAAGCACGCCACTTAATATGCATATTATCTTCTAGAAAGGAACGTGAATTGATAAGCATGTTGATAAGAAAGTGGGGGAAGGGAAAAGAGTCTGGCGGCTCCTCAAAAAGTTAAACTAAAAATTACCATCTGATCCAGCAATTCCACTCCTCGGTATGTGCCCAAAGCAACTGAAAGCAAGCACTCAGAAGCAAGTCCTTGCACACCCATATTCACAGTAGTCAAAAGGTGGAAACAGCCTAAAGGCTATCACCAGAGGAGTAGGTGAACTGTGCTATAGACAGGCAATGGGATGTCAGTCACGAAAAAGCACCAAGCGTCAGTAGATGCCGGACCATGGGTGAACCCTGAAAACATGACGCTAAATGGAGAAGCCAGGCACTAAAGGTCAGACATTGTGTGGTTCCACTTGTATAGAATAACAGACAAGATAAATCCACAGAGACAGCAAGCAGCTTGGAGGCTGCCAGGGGCTGCGGAGGGGGAGCGATAGGGGTGCCTGCTCAGCGGGAACAGGGGTGACGAAAATCGAGGTGGTGGTTACACAACATCATGAATGTACTAAATGCCACTGAATTGTTCACTTGAAAATGGTTAATTTTATGTGATGTGAATTTCTCCCAGATAAAAACCATGTGGAAAGATATAATGCAAAGTTGCTTGAACTCTAATAGCTGGTAAGTGGAAAAGAATGGTCCAGTTTCCATTATTAATTGCTTAAGAAATAGAAAATGTCAGAGTTTATTTTTTTGGTGTGAATTTACCCATTCACTCCAAAAAGCAAATGTTGAATGACCGCACACCTCAGGGGTTTAAAATGTTCCTATTGAAGGAATAACTTTTTTAAAACCACTAAACACTTATTCCTGGAAAATGTCAGTCAGGAAGGAGCCTGGGACCTTCCTCCCCACATGGCACATGCTCTGTGACGGGTCCCCTCCCCTGTCCAGACAGGGCGTCTGCGTGGGCCTGAGCTGTTCTTTCCGTGGCTGCCGGGAGTCCGTGCGGCTGTCCACCGAAAACACAGCAGACGTCAGCTCTGTCCTCTCTCAGCTCGGACGGGCACAGTGGTCGGGCATCGGCGAGTCTCCCGAGCCCACCTTGCCTTTTCCGGGAACCAGATCAGGCTCCAGGCCAGCTGTCCGTGGGCGGGGCCCGAGTTTCTAATCTGAAACCAGAAGCGCTCCGAGCAGGTGGAGTCTGGGCCGCGAGCTGTGGAGGCTTCCCGAGGGGGTGGCAGGGTCACCCGTCTCATCACCTGGAGCGTTTCACCTCGGCCACTGCTGCTCGGCAGGCTGTGGACCCTGGGAAGTGGGCGTGGCTCCGGTCCAGGCGCGGACGGCAGGGTGACCCAGGGAGGCTGGAGGCCATCAGCCCCTTCCAGGAAAGGGGCTTGAAGGATGGGGCACGTCTGCAGGGCTGGCTCCCAGCTTCGCCCTTGTCGGTGGAGTTTGCTTACTCCCGGTCCCTATGGGCAGGTCCCTATGACCACAGTGTCAGCTCCTGGGTGATTTCAGGCCACTGCCCATGAGTGGCGCCTGGAGTCTCGGGGTCACGGCCACGCGTGGGCAGCAGAGGGGCGCTGGGAGGCTGGCACTGTCCCCTCGTGGAGCTCCCAGGTTGGGTGGGAAGGGCAGTACCTCTTGATAAGGTGGCCATGGTCCCCGTGTCATTTAGGTGAAGACACGGCATGTCCACTGCCTGCCGGTCGGTTCCCATAATGCCGCAGCTGCTGGACTCCTCCGTCCCTCCTCTGTCCCTGCCCCACACCCGCCTCGAGAGCCGCGAGCCCACCCTTTCCTTCTCACCACTGACGGCGCAGTAACATGCGGCTCTCCCTGTCCCGATGGTAGTTCTCCCTCTTTTCTGCCCGGTTTTACGACTCGCCCAGAAGCGAGAAGGAACTGCTGATGGGCTTTCCTTGGGGCCCTCTGGCGGGAAGTTAGGGCCGTCTTGGCGGAGAATAGAAGTCAACTGGAGCCTCCTCGCAGGAAGAAGCTGGGGGCAGGTCTGCAGTGGCTTATCAACCAGCTTCCAGTGCTCACCAGGAGGCAGAGCACAAGGGGGCTATTGCTCAGCGACAACCTCCACGGAGCAGCTCGCTTACAGGTGTGGAGCGAGTTTCTTCCCAGGGGCCGGGACCTGGGTGGGCGCTGCCCCGGCCCCGGGAGCCGCCCTGGGAGAGGGACCTCAGTTCCCGTGACGTTCATTCTGGAGCTCGGCCTCTCTGGTCCGGCCTCCCTGGTCCAGCCTCCGCCAAAGGCCGGCTCCCGGCTCTCAGCCCCCTGGCCCCTGATGCACCCTGTGGAGCTCTGTGGCCCTGGGGGCCGCCCTTCCAAGAACTTGCATTGCTTTTCCTTTTGCTGCTCGGAGAGGGAAGGGGCCCGTGGGGAGTCTCGTGAGCTCTCTCTGTGATGTGCCTGGAGCCGTTCTCACCGAGTGGTCCGCGTGTATCCGTGTGTGAGGTGTCATGCTGGCCCATCCACCAGCCTCGGTACAGTCTTCATGGCACGTTTCACCAAACACCCAATGCTGTCCCTCTTGCCGGGGGTCTTTGGGGATTCTGGAAGATCTGCTCCCAGTTTTCCCTGGAGTCTCGGGGGGAAGGGTCGGTTTCAAGGGCAATCTTTTTTGTTTGACCTCGGCCAGCATTTCAGTGCCTGTGTGTGTCCCCGTGTGTGAGGTGACAGAAACCCCAGAGTGTCCGCTATTCCTGAGCGAAGAGACCAAGCTCGGATTCCCGCCCCTCCCCTCACCGGCTGTTGACCTGGGCACACACTTTGCCTCCCTGAACCTTGGTTTGCTCATCTGTGAAGTGTGGGGGTGGGTGGCTCCTCACTCAGTGTTTTTCCATTTGAAGTCTTTGCGTGTGCGGTTACTTCCTCTTTTGCACCAACAGCCCGCCCTATCAGAAGTCTGTTGACTTGAGCGTTTCGATGTTGGCATAACTTGCGAGCTTCACTTGGCTGGCATATGTCAGGCTTCCCTGCTTGGGACAGAGGGAAAACCACAGGCACCCAGGGCAGGAGCCGATGCTCAGCTTCAGGGCCACTGCGGGGAGGATCAGAGAAAAGCAGCCCCCCGGGTGGACGGGGCCCCACGTGGGTGGTCCTTGGCCGACCGCAGGGAAGACTGGCCGCTTTCAGCCCCTGAGCTCCCGGGAGCCCTTGTGCAGTGCGCAGCCCGCATACACACTAGCAAAGCATCCACTTCTTCAGGCTCTGACCACTGTAGGCACGGAGTGCAAAGCAGCAGCCAGAATAGACGTGTGCCACTGATAGGACAGGAGACGCAACTGCTGCCTAAAAATATTTCAGGCCATTAAAAAGCTGCAAGTCTGGGCCCTTGATGCTGCTCAGATCCCACACCTCCAGAGTCCCATCTCATAGCTGCAAGAGGAGCAGTCACACCTTTTTCTAGAACCTTACAATGTGTGAGACACAGTAAATGCACTTTCTTTTTCATTTTGATTCTGATTTTATCCACTGCCCTGGTGAGTAACAATCCATCAGCCCCATTTTAAATATAAGGGGAGTGATGCTGAGAGATTCAAAGACTTGTTCGAGGGCAGCTAGTCAGTGGTCAAGGCAAGAATCGAACCCATGTCTGTCTAGTTCCAAGTTCAAGGTTTCTTTTCAGCCATAAGATCCTGACCTGGACAGGGGCAGCCAGACCTAAAGGACTACCCTATAGGGCAGTGGTTCTCAACCTTGGCTGCACATTAGAATCACCTGGGAATCTTTTTAAAATCCTGATTTCTGGGCCTCATCCTCCGGAAATTCTGTTTCTTTGTTACTAATGTTCTGGCCTCACCCCATAACAAAGAAACAGAATTTCCGGAGGATGAGGCCCAGAAATCAGGATTTTAAAAAGATTCCCAGGTGATTCTAATGTGCAGCCAAGGTTGAGAACCACTGTTCTAGAGTATTCATTTCTCACACAGGGAAGTGATTCCTGGGTATCGACATGTAATTTACCTGTGTGTCGCTAACCCAGGATTCTCTCCAATAGCTCCGGTATCACCCTGCAGGCATCTGGGGAAAGCCTTGGGAATCTAGAGAGAGTCATGTGGAAGTCGGCACGCGGCATGAAAAGAGTGTCTGTAGGCCATTACTGACACACCCAAGGCTCTCAGCACCTACATGGTCTCACGGAGGAGGCCTCTGCAGCTGCCTCCAGCACTGCTTTTACGCACATCTTGGATAGCCTCCCTCTCTCCCTGAGCTACCAACCTGAGTACGCACTGCCAACCACCTGAGTCTACCAGGCCTCTCCTGGAATATCCAATTTAAATGTGTCTAAAGTGTTAACTGCCTCCTCCTCCTACAGTCCACTTCCCAGGCCCACTCCTCGTGTAGCTCTTATGATGTCCACCACAGGCATCACCACACACCCACCCCCAGCTCCACCCGATAAGCATCCTCTCTCCCATTCATTCCTCCGTCACCACATTCAGTTGGGCATCAGGTACTTTGCCTCTCCTTTCTAAAAACACCACTGAAACCCATCTCTCTCCTCAGTTTCCATGGCCATTACCTTCGTTGAGGTCCTTCACATCTCTGCATCGCATCTCTCTAAGCCAGCTTCCACCTGGTCATTAGCCGTCTCTCCAAACACAAATCTGACCGTAGCCTTTCCCTGCTGAACAACCCAGAACGACTTCCCACCGTCGGGGAGAGGGCTCGCCATTCTCAGTACGTCAGATACTCCCCGTGACTTGCATTCCCCCCAGCGTGCCCTTGACTTTGCACATAGTCTTCCCTCGGCCCAAACACCCAACACCCTGCCCACCCACCCCTCCTGCAGTGTGGACTCCCCAGATAACGCCTGGGGAGCTGATCACTCCCTCCCTGGGATTGTTCAGTGTCCCAGGGCCACTGCCATTAGGATATGGATTATTATGAACTGCAGTTTGTTTTGGTATCTGTCTTATTGATCAGATTGTGGGTCCTCAAAAGCGGAAACGGCCTCATTATTTTGGGACTCCAGGGTCTTGACGTACTGCCTGGCGCACAGTAGGTACAGTCTGTGTTGAGTGAATGAGCGGATGGGATGGATGTGCCTCCCTCTTTGATGAAAGCAGTAATTTCGCTTGTTGAGTTCATTATTCCCCTGGGTTTCATCTTCAGGGAAAAGAGCAGAAGTCATCCTCTCTTTATTCCACAGGCTAAATATGACCAAGTGTTTGGCAATGCATTTCTCTCCTAAAACTGAGTCTGGGCTGGAGATGGGGACCAGAGTTTCAGAGGAAACGAAGGACTTGGTGAGACTTCCCAGTCCTGGGCCCGGGGGAGGCGTCACCAACCTCCTAGCAAGGCCTTGCTGAATCCTTTAGGTGGTGCCTGCAAACCATTTGTAGGAACAAGACGTATCAAAGCTACTTTTAAGTCTTAGAACTCAAGAATCTCTCAATGGCCAACGGGACTTCAAAACGAGGGGTCCTGCGGGGCCGGCATGGCTCAGTGGTTGAGCGTTGACTGATGAACCAGGAAGTCACAGTTCGATTCTGGGTCAGGGCACATGCCCGGGTTGCCAGCTCTGTCCCCAGTGTGGGGCGTGCAGGAGGCAGCCGATCCACGATTCTCTCTCATCATTGATGTTTCCATCGCTCTCCCTGTCCCTTCCTCTCTCAATTCAATAAAAATATAGTTGGGAAAATAAGAGGGGCCCTTACCAGTAGCTTCAGGTTCCTCTGAACCTAGCGCAGCGGCGTTGGGAGGAAGGTGCTTCTATGAGATGCTCAAGTGCACTTTCCCTCCCTGTCCCCGCCAACAGGATCGCGGGGCGGCCCTGCCGGGCTGTGCTTTCCCTTTCGGTTGGCAGGACCGGCATTCCCAGGCGCCCAGAGCTGCCGCGTACTTAACTCTCTTATTACGTAATGTGGTCCCTGAAGCTCCGCGAAAGGCTGGGAAACAGGGCATATCGTGTCCCGGGCCGCCTTCCCGGGTGGGCGGAGGGACCTTCTGGAGTAAAGTGAGGCGGGATCCGGTCCCAGCCACAGCCGGGAGGGGAGCCGGGGCGCGGGCAGCCCCTTCCACCCCAGGCTCCAGGCCGGGTTTTCGCTCGGCCACTTTCTGAGCCGGTGAGCACCGGGCTTCACCTGGACGAATTCGGAGACGCGGAAGCCCAACTTCTCGGCGGTCACAGGCCCTCACTTCTTCCGCAGCGAACGGAATGCCCCGTCCCTTCCCACGCGCCCAACGGCAGCCAGAGAGCCCGCCCCGCCCGCCCCACCCAACGGCCGCGCACGCAGCAGCCCGCACTCAGCCCGCAGCGGCGGGGCACGGGGACCCCCCCCCCCCGCCCCCCAGGAGGGGCCGAGCTGACGTCCCGAAGGGCCGGAGCAGGGGCTGAGAGGCGGCCTGGATGCCACCCCTGGGCGCTGGTCTCCTTAAGTAAGACGTGAGCTGAGGTTCCCCCAACAGATGGCAGCTCAGGCACGGGCTCCCGCGCAGCACCCGCCGGAGCCCAGACCCAGACTCACCTCTGTCCCGAGGAAGGCTGCCTGCCGGCGTCCTGGGTCCGCGGTGCTGCCGTCCTGGACCGGGATCGGGACCGGGACTGGGATCGGCTGGGCGTGGGGGCAGGTCTGGGCGGTCCCGGGGGCCGGAGCGCACAGCCTACCTGCGCCGGCCCAGGCGCCCTCTGCCTTCCCTGCCCGCCGGCCGGCCGGCGCTGCGCATTTTTGAGGTTTCGCTCCGACCCCCTCCTGCCCCTGAGGTCGCAGCCTGAACCGCCTGAACCAGCCGCGCGCTCCCGCTCCTGGGATCGGCGGGCGTCCCACCGGGGCCCTCTCACCACCACGGTGCCCTCGGACTTGGGCACGCGCCCCAGCCGCGCCCTCCGTCTTCCCGCCAGTCGCCCCCCCTCACCCCGCCCCGTGTCCGCCCCCTCCGTCCCGGACACGCCTCCTGCAGGACCCAGCAGGGAGCGGCCCCCAGTCGCTCACCGCTCACCGCAGGGAAGTTCCCAGGCACAGGAGACCTCAGCCAGGGAAACTGGGTTTCAGGGAAAGGGCCCAGTGCGCCAAATGGAGCAGCCTTCTTGGAAGGGGCGCAGGGGCGTGGAGAGGGAGGCCCTGGGCAGTTGGGTGGGGCCCAGTGCCTCATGGGGACAGACAGAAATGACCCGCTCAGCGGGGTGCACGCAGCGCCTCTGCAACTCGGTGCCATCACAGGAGCTGTGGGCAGGGGGTAATGCCAGGCCCTGGTCTGGAGGGGCCTCCTCAGCGTCATCTTCCAGGACACGAACATGAGATGCTGCCCAGGTGCCAGGCGCTAAGGCAGGTCTGCCTGCCGCCTGCTGTTCTAGGCGGTGTCTTCTGGCCTCGGCAGGTCAGCCTTAGGGTGACTGCAGCCAGCTGTTCCCACGCAGGGACAGCAAACACCCCCTGTTCACCCGCAGAAACCAAATGTCTCTGAGTTGAAAGGCCAGGGAACACCCAGCCCTCCAGGCAGAAATACCAAGAAGGATTAAGGAACAAGAATTTTTTTTTTTCCATTGCAAGGAGAGTGGATGAGATTCTCTTCCGGGAAATCCAGTGGAGTGCATTTGAACAGGAAGAAGGGGGAGGTGTGTCCCAGAGCAGGTGGACCAGCAGGTGCTCACAGACAAGCACCGATGGGCAGGTCCCAGCCCGAGGGTGTCTCTCCGAGCTCGTGTTTCCCAAGCTGGGAAAAGCACAATCTGTAGTCACACTGGGAGCCTACACTTGGCTCCTCTCACTCTGGAGCTTAAAGTCTTGCAGGCCACTACACTCTGCCGATTTTTTAAAATATTGATTTCTCAGAGGACGGGGGAGCGATAGAAACATCAATGATGAGAGAGAATCATGGGATTGGCTGCCTCCTGCACCCCCCTACTGGGTAACGAGCCCAAAACCTGGGCATGTGCCCCGACCTGGAATCGGACTGTCACCTCCTGGTTCATAGGTCCACGCTCAACCCCTGAGCCACACCGGCTGGGCCGGCTATAGATAGTTGAGGAGGACAGATGTGGGGGCCGGCAGTGAGGCCTTGTGTGCTGGCCCAAAGATTTGGGAATGGCATTTCCTTGCATGGTCCGGAAGGACACTGGACAGTGAGCCAGGAGCCTTACACTAGGCCTAAGGGACAGTTGTGTAGGGCTGCTTTTTAAGAGAAAACAAGAGGGAATGAAAGGAGAGCAACCGAGGCAATTGGCTTGAACTCGGGCTTCTTGGGCATGGCTGTCAACGGCAGAAGGAAAACCAGAGGCCTCCCTATGAGGCGGGAGCCCTGGGATGTCTGGGGGTGAGAAAGAAACGGTGACTCATGGGTGAGCCGGACGGCAGACTGGCCCACGGCGGATGGCCAAGGCTGCAGCCTGTTGAGGGTCTGACCCTCCCAGGGAGACGGGCTTCTGGCAGGAGAAGGGGAGTGGGAGTCGAGCCAGGATGCTCTCACTCTGGGTGGATGATGCATCCCTCCCGAAGAAGCAGGTTAGAACACCCCCTGCGCTTTTATTCTCTTGGCAGTGAAATCCCAACTCCCATGAGCTCATGAACGGCCCCAGGCAACCACAGGGCTGTGGCTGTGGCGTTTTGCTTAATCCTTATCATTTTTCATGTTTTCACTAAAGATATTTGCAGGTGGTCAAGAAGTTAGCAGGCTATAAATGCAGTAAAACAGCATTAATATCCAATTACAAAAAAAAAAAAAAAGCCCAAATAAGCAGATTTTTGTTCTGAGGCTAGAAATTGGAGTGACCACCCACTGCTAACGGTAGCACCTGCTGAGCCCCGGTCGCAGTATGTTGGGGACAAGAGGTGTTGCCTCCCTCCCCGAGTGCTGGGAAAGCCAGCGGGGTGTCCAGTGTAGAAGGCAGCCTGCGGGGAGGCCAGCACCAACCGCACTTGCCTTTGCCCCGGCCGTGCCCTGCTTCAGCAGGCGACGTGCACTGCTGGTCAGCATCCATCCACCCTGGGCCACCTGCAGACCCTCTCCCATCGGTTTGCAAACTCCCCGAGTTTAGCAGGCTTGTCCAATAGGCCGCGTCTGCACCCAGGACAGTGCTGCCCCCAGATGGCCACATTCTTCAGTAATGGGAAATGCTAAACTGAGGACATCATACTCCCCTCCCCTGAAAGCGGTGGTGATTCTCCCCTGCGACCCCATGGGCCACAGAGAGTCCTGATGCTCCGAGGAGCACCTGGACCTCGGAGGGCTGTGGACAAGGCACAGGCTGTTAGGAAGTGATCAGCCTATCGATCAATGGTGCGGATGAGATCAGACTTGTTCACCCGGTCCTGAAATAGAGTAGCGTCTTAGCACCACGAGGGAGGCGAGTTCAGGCGGAAATACTACACCCGCAGCGGGCACCGAATCTATGGGACGGGTTATCTCCCAGAGGTGGCTCAAGCTGGCAACACAAATGGGCTCCCCAAGGGTTTGGACAGACGTGTCAATGGCTGAGCGATGGGGAAGCTGCAGGAAGCCGGGGTCTCCCACGTGGGCAGGAGTTCAGGGTGGACCCGCTGCCCCTGACGCTGTGCGTGCGTGGGGTCTTTGTGGAGCAGAGCCCTGGCTGCCATAGGACTTGAACTTGAGCCAGTTGGCAACACCAACACTACCTCCCTGAAGCTACTGTCTCGGTGGCCTTTGCTCAGGAAGGCAGCGAAACCTTGCTCTTTTTACCCTAGCCAAGTGTTTTCTGCTTTTTGTTTGAGTCTCATGCATGTTCAGTTTTAGCGGCTTGTTAAAAAACAGTGCATTTTCCAGCTTAATTACAGTCATTCTAAGAAGATATTTCCTCTGTGACACCCCGCTGCCCCCCTCCAGCCCACCCCGTACAGCCCTTTAAAAATGCATCGCTTTTTCATTTTGGCTTTGGGCTTCTAAACAGATTCCGAGAGCTTGTTTTCGTACCAACTATTTTATTTATCTCTCGCAATTCCATTTCAGTCCGGATGTTCCCTCCTGAACTGTCAAACTCTGACATCGGTGCCTCTAATTATGAAAGCTCCTCTGAAAAGCTCCGTGATGATGGCTTTTCGGGGCGACATGTAATAGCCCTCAGTGCTGCGTGCCAGTGCCGAGGAGCATGGGAGTTCAGGCCGGAGCTCCAAACCTTGGCCGTGGGGGAGCTTAGGACCCTGGGATGTCTCCTCTAATACTCCACGTGTGTCTGCTGCACCCCCCGCCCCCCATCCCTCTGCTCATGTGCTTCGTGTGTTCTTGAGCGCTCCTGCAGGCTCTCGATAGAGCACCCCTTCCTGGAGCGGGGCTGGCGCGTGAGTCGGGTGCTGGCTTGGTAGACCTTCTCCTTAGACCAGCGGTTCTCAACCTGTGGGTCGCGACCCCTTTGGGGGTCGAACGACCCTTTCACAGGGCTCGCCTAAGACCCTTGGAAAACACATAATTACCTATTGTGTTTGTGATTAGTCACTATGCTTTAATTATGTTCAATTTGTAACAATGAAATTGGGGGTCACCACAACATGAGGAACTGTATTAAAGGGTCGCGGCATTAGGAAGGTTGAGAACCACTGGCTTAGACCCTTGGGCACGAAAGGGGCTCAGATTTCATTTTCTGTTTCTGGCGCTCAGCTCCCCAGAGTTGTGTCCCGGAAGCCAGTTTTACATCCCTGTCACTGGCCCTGCAAACGGGCCGGGCCAGCCCCGCTGTGGCCGCTGTGGGCGCCTTCGCAGCGGCCCTGTTGGAGTGTAAACAGAGGCCTCGGGGCCCATTGTCTGCAGGGGCCTGGGGCGGGAGGGCCCCGCAGAGTCCTCGTTTGGCCTGTCCATGGTCCGCCTTGCCTTCCGCTGTTCGCGTGGGATGGTTACTTGCTCGTACTGATTGATGGAGGGAGCCTCGTGTGAGCTTCATCCAGCACCTCCAGACGCACCTTGCTGTCACTTTGTCCGAGCGACGCCTGGGAGCCCCTCTTGCCCGCCGCGCAGTCATTCCAGAGGCAGTGCTGCAAAGTCTGAAACTGTTCATTCCTCTTGCCTGGAGGGCCCGCACAGTGGCTGTGCCTTGGCAGTCGGCTTCCTTAACTAGTTCAGTGACTCAGATCATCCACACCCCGCAAACAAGCTTCCTCTCCGTGGGCTGGCTGGTCCGCAGCAGGTAGCGGAAGGCTGACGACAACGCCAACCAAGGGGCAGCCTTCACCCCGAGTTGCAGGCGGCCACTCACCCTCTCTGTCTTCACCTCCACTGGCTGCTGTCTGTGTGGCTGGGCTGGCTAAGCAGCTTATGCACGTGGCGCCACGCTGCCTTTACGTCCTAACGCACTGCTGCTGGACGGATCCTGTAGACGGGGAGACTGAGATCTCGAAAATTTTCAAATGTGTCAGAGACCTGCTCCATGGAAGGCAGAGAGTCCAACAACCTGTTAGAAATGCCTTCACTTAGCATATATGTTCCCAGCACATGCGACACATGGGGTGAGAGTCTGGTTTGGGAGAGCTCACACTAGATCAGGTTTCCAGAACTTTCCGAACCCAGACTCCACTGCTGCTCAGAGCCCCGCCTCACTCAACCGGCGGGTCTGGGAAGCAGCCTGTGTCCCTGGGGCCCCATCGAATGAACTGATCCTGGGCTGATAAGGGCAACAGTAATAACACCTGGAGCTCACCGGTCGTTTCCGGGTACGGAGACATTTCCCACGTGTCAGTTACCTTCACCCGACCTTCGCAGGGAGGGAAGCGGGGGTGACAGGCTGGATGCCCACAGCAGTTGCAGAACTGGACCGGAGCCCAGGTGCTCTGGCTCCCACACCTGGGTCTCTCCATCCTACAGTGGAGCAGCTCTTAGAGGGGACAGACCTGCTGGTCACCTGGCGGAGTCCAGAAGCAAAGTCTAAAGTGAGGGACTCAAGCAGCGTCCGGGTATCCGTCTGGGAGGGAATTCCTGTGCCTGGGAAAGCAAGTGACCCTAAAGGGCAGGGAATTGCTGCTCTAGGGAGGCATCATTTCACACCTGTGGCTTCGTACGCACTTGACACACTTTTCCCTACACCTCCAGGGATGTGGGCACGCCAGCCTGAGAGCATAGGATCAGATGACATAGGAAACCACAGTCAAACTGTGTTCCAACCAACTGCACAGATATTTATGGAGAATCCACAATGGCCTCTGCATTGCGCTGGAGGCGCCACGGTATCGCCCTTGGGGAGTTTACAGTCTAATGGGGAACTGACCCATGAAACGATTAGCCTAGAACAGTGGTCGGCAAACTGCGGCTCGCGAGCCACATGCGGCTCTTTGGCTCCTTGAGTGGGGCTCTTCCACAAAATACCACTGGTGGCCCATGCGCAGAAGTCAGTGGTCCCTTGAGTGTGGCTCTTCCACAAGATACTGACTTCTGTGCATGGGCCACCAGTGGTATTTTGTGGAAGAGCCACACTCAAGGGGCCAAAGAGCCACATGTGGCTTGCGAGCCGCAGTTTGCCGACCACTGGCCTAGAAGAAAACTGCTTATCATGAAGGGCTACATTTTGTAATTTGGATTCAGGGACAGCGAGGACTGGAGCACTCATGGAAACCTTCCTTAAGCGGCGGGCTGGCTGGATTCAGGAGGTGCAGAGGGACTCAGGCGGGGAAGGCGCATTCTAGGTTGGGTAGAATACAAACAAAGGGTGAAGAGGGAATACACATGGTAGGGCTTTTTTTGTAAATAACATTATTTGATGATTCTCTCTCTCTCTCTCTCTCTCTCTCTCTCTCTCTCTCTCTCTCTCTCTCTCTCCTAGAAAACTAGGGAAAGACTAAAAAATATGCAGGAGAAAAGCAAAATACCACCCATCACCTGGTGACTGAAGGGGGCCAGAGCTGCATTTTGATGTGGGCCACGCTAGTCCCTTAGTCGGAGATGAGAATATTTCATATGTCAGTGGTTGGGGTCCCTGCAGGTTGAACAATGGACTGACTCCTCTCGGGGAAAGTTAATTGGGTGGACTTTTGCAGGATTTATTCGAGTATGGAGAGACTGGGAGACTGGAGTCAGAAATTCCAGCCTGCTTGGAGTCACTATCTCCTCCAGCTCCTGCCTTTAAAACTAGCTGGCTAGCAAACTAGCTAGCTAGCTAACTAACTAACTGCCTGATCGGTGAAGCGCTCTCGGTCACCATCACGGGAGCAGTTCAGGGACCCTGTGGAGGGTTGCTCTACCTGGTGAGAGGCTGTGTAGCCCTCATGATCCTTTCCAACCCCGAGATCCTAGGGCTTGTGTTGTTAGCAGGACAGTCCATTCCAGTAGATTATGATCCTGTGTCTTTTCTTACAATTTGACAGCAGTTGGTTTGTTCAGTACATGTTATTGGGTAACATGGTAAATGCTATGGGGAAGTAGAAATCATCCGTCTTTGAGGTGCTGGGTTGAGTGCTTATGTAGTTTAGCTCTGCTGCGTTCTCTTGTCATGTTATCTGTGAGCCAGCCTTACACGAGGAGCACCCAATCCAATCTCTACCTGCCCGGTCCCAGTCAGCCACCATCTCCTCAGAAAGGCTCTCCCGGACCCCCCAAGGCGAAGGTGGAGCCAGGCCTCCGTATTCCCACGGGACTCTCACGTGTCCTAGAGCCTGTTCATTTTCTCCCACACTGGGCTGCAGCTCTGTGTGGGCAGGGACGGTGGGTGAGAGGTTCGGTAGCCATTGACAGAGGCCCGTTAGAGCGCGGGAGGACCTGGCGGGCGTCCTGGGGAGCTACCCCCATGAGTGCCGGGCACTGGTTCCTCCTTCCTCATACTGTCTCGGGGTCTGCAATTCATCTCCCCAAAGACCTGACAATATTGGGGACCGCGTATGAAAAGGGGCACTAGAGGGGAAAAGAACAGAATCAAAGGCGACAGGGGGTCAGGGTATGGGGCAGGAACACGGCGAAGGAGGCCCTTCAGACACAGGGCAGGGGACACAGTTCCTAAGACGCCGTGACATTGATAAGAGGACCTTCCTGCCCCTCCTGCCCCTGGTGGCGGCCCTGGCGCTCCCTTCTCACAAGGTCCAATCCTGCTCCAAACAGAAGGGAGGAACCAGGCCCGAGGACTCCCCACCGGCAGCATCAGGCCCGTCCTCTCTCCGGTTCCTGGTGTGGCCAGGGCTGGGGGAGAGAGTGCTCCAGCTCAGGGAGAATTCCCCAGCCAGGGTGAACCTGGGAGAACCTGAGTGCCTGAGCGACCGCCTGCACAGGTTCCACCTGGAGCCTGAGTTCAGAGCAGAGCCGTCTCCACCTAGAAGCCTCTCCCTCCTCCTGCGGAGTCCCACAGCTCTTAGTGCCTCTGAGAGCAAGTGGGTAAAGAGTCTCTGTTCCTATATATGGCCAGACAAGAGCCCAATCTCAGCCGGCTTCCTGGTTGGCACGCTCCAGTTTTTCCAGACCTGCAGGCTCCAGAGGCTTCCCGCCTGGACAGTGGCTGTGGGGCCTGCGCGTCATGCGCGTCAGCAATGGAAAATTTGGCTCCTCAGTCGTCCAGGTCCCCACCCCTCCCCCGGGCCCCTCCCCCCCTCAGAATACTGCAGCTAAAAGCCAAATAATGAGGCGCTCCCAGCTGCAGCCCTGCTAAAAATAGCAAGTTTGTTTATTTTTATGGTCACGAAGCCCTTTTCCTGCTGTTGCTGTTGTTACGAGCAGGGCCCGGTTGGGCTCTGCGCTGGTCACCCGCCAAATGCATTCTCTCCTGCGTTGGGGGCTCCCATCAAAGCCTCTTCAGGGCCCCAAAACCCGGTGACCTGCGTTCTGTTTTGAGCCTCTCCTCTCTCAGCTGACACCTGCTCCCCTGAACTGGGGCTGTGGGTGTCTTGTTTTCAGATGATCTGCATGAATGCACTTCCCTTTCAGAGATCTGTTGGGAGGAGGGGCACGGCCGGGGGCAAGGATCCTGGGCAAAGAGGCAAGAAATCTGGGATGTGCTTCCTCTCTCCATGACCTTGAGGGAGTCACAGTCTCTCTGACCTGTTTCCTCAGCTAGAAAACAGGAGTAATGACATAGGCCCAGAATTCCAGTGGGATCGTGGGCATGAGTCAGCTCTGAAGAGTTCAAGATATCTCCAAGGGATTGTTTTCTACTTTGGCTAAACAAACCCAGGCCCAAGGATGCCTAAACGACAGATAATCCTTTTGCCTTGCAGGCCTGTTGAGCCCCCTCCCAAAAGGAGGTGGAAGGGGGATAAGAAAATAGTACATGGGGGTAGGGCGGGGAGTATCTTTTGATCATGGTTCCTTTGAGATCTGCAAAAAGCAAACCGCTATTGTAAAACCTGAGAGGTGATCTGGGCGGAAACAGAGCATCATGGATTAGGATTTGGGAAACAAAGGGGACCCTTCGACACCGTTAGTTTACTGTGGGCTCTGGAGCCAGCGTCACCCTGCTGTGTCCTATCTCCCTTCTCAGAATATAGAGCCATCATTAACGGTTCCTGCTCCCAGGTAGAAGGGACCTCCACCTGCCGGGCCACCTAGGTCACTTGGTTTATTCCACACACACAGGGCTTGTCCCATGCTCTCCACTCGGCATCCTGGAGTGTCGCCACTGATACCTTCTCCTCTGAGATGCTAATGGCTGAGGGCAGAGCTGGGTTGGATACGTTTGGACTCATCCGGGGCCACTGTGCCTATTGTGTTGGCTTGCCTTCCGGGGAGAACTCGGGCTTGCCTTCCGGGGAGAACTCGGGCGTACCCAGGGCTGTCCTGGAGCCTGGGCCACCTTGGGTCCCTGCGTCCTATAGGCAGCTCTGTGTCATCAACAAGATAACAGCTTTGGCTGATGGAAGCAGAAAAGGAATTTACTTAAATTTTAATTCATGACATTTTAAGGTTAAATTAAAATTTAGGGGTTCTGTGACCTGGATGGATCACTTTTTAATTTTAATTTTTTTGGATGGCTCACTTAAAAAAAACAATCCTCACTGAATTTAGCATTTCCTTACGTGATTAACATAGGCAACCAGCCAGGGGACTGGGACTTTGTTACCCGAAGAAATCACAGGCGTGTCAGCTCACATTTCAGTCGTTGCAGGCGTTCCAAAACATTGTTTATGCGCCGTGCTGCCGGGGAACTGCAGTTATTAGCCCTGCCAATGGATTTATTTAACGCACTAATAAAAAAGCACACATTATGCTAGCGTATATTTTTAAAATACGGTTTAACTGTATTTCGATATAATTGGCTTCCTGTGCATTTTATTTTGTACATCTGAAAACATTCTTTGTGTGCTTGCAAGGTTTCAGCAGCCGCCCAAGGGCTGCGTGGCTCGCAGAGGTTAAGAGCTCCTTGACCTGCAGCCTATCAGCGAGCTCACAGCCGGGCTGGGTACGCAATTTGCAGGGCCCAGTGCAAAACGAAACTGTGAGGCCTCTCGGCCAAAAAAATGTGAAGGATTGGAAGGTGGGCAGTGGCACATCACACCCAGCCCAGGACCGCGCTGAGCCCGGAGACCTGTGTGACTCCAGGTGAAGTGCGCCCGGCTCCGCCCGGCTCCGAGGGTTTCCAGAAAGGTCAAAGGGCCCGGCTTTGACCTTCTGCCAATTGTGCTCCTGCCGAGCACAGATGCTGCCCCCCCTGCCACACCCACACCCAGTGCTGGGAGCTGCCCCGAGGCTGTCCCCACTGGTATGTCAGTCGGCTGGATGGAGCTGTCCCTGCTGCCAGAATGCACTCCGTGTTCTCTCTCGTTTCCAATTTCAAGCCTGGACCAGGTGCTTTTGCCTGGCAGCCTCGTTAGTTCCTGGCCGGCCCTGCAGCTGCAAGGGTGGGAGTAAGCAAACCTGTCACTGCTACGGCCCCAGAGGGAGGGGCTCCCCAAACATAGGAAGGGGGTTCAGATGCTGGGTGGCCAAGAGGCATGAGGAACGTCCCTGACTGTACCCACATGCCCCGTGGGCACCTGACCCCTTTTGAAGAAAGCCCATGAGCTGGCGAGAACACGTGGCCACGTTCAGGCAGACGAGGCGGGGAGAGAATGCAGACTAAAACATTTTCCATTTCTGGGACACTTGGATGGTTTCTTGGGTCAAAAAAGGCAGAATATTTGGACTAGAGGTCATTCAGAAAATTCACCACCTATGGCAACAGGACATAAAAACTTGGGACTTTCACCAAATATCCTCAATCTGCAAGACCAGACAATGCCAGGAAGAATGGGTGGCCTCACACTGCCACACGGTGTAGTTAATTTAAGAGTTTTCTTAAAGAAAAAGACAGTGAGTGTGGACATACTAATAGTTGGGCCAAGCCAAGGGGACCCAATGTTGCTGTAGAAATGTACACAGTGCCACTTGTGTAAGCCGTAGGTTTCTCTGTCTGCCTGTCCCCTCTGGGATGTTCTTTAAAGAGTGGAGCAAGGACACAGCTGCTGCCAGAGGGCTTAGCCGAGCCCAGCGGACCGCAAGCTGCTCTGTAGAAGTGGGGCTGACAGGCCAGAGCAGCTGCCCCGGGGCTGAGAGACCCAGCAGGTGCTCAGGGGCCAGGGGCTCAGGGACCTGCCTGCCAGGACGGAGGAGCGTCCTTCACACACAGGGACCACGGTCAGCTTCCCTAAAGGCTGACGGAGCTGCTGGCCAGGCGTTCTGAGGAGGAGGGAGGAAATGCCACATGCCAGCTCCTGCCATGCGGCCTCTATGAGCGTTTTCCCCCCAGGGGTGCTGTGAGGTGTCATGATCTCCATTTCACAGCCGAGAGCCCCACGCTGGAGCTCCCGCTTCTCCTGACCCCCCAACATGTTACCGTGAGGAGAAGAGCAGCCCCCACCTTTTGGTTGATCTCCGATAAAAGGCTGGCAATTTTTGTCCCTTTAATATACTTTTCACTGTAGAGAGAGAATAATAATCTCCACCCTTCCCACCAAACAAAGGTTCGTTGGCAAATACATCTTGGCGTTTTTGTTTCTATTTTAAAGTAAACTCTTGAATAATTTTAGATTTATAGAAAAGTTACAAAAGTAAATACAGAGATCCAATCTATTCTTCACTCTGTTTCCCTGAATGTTGGCATCTAATGTAACTCTGGGCACATGTCACATCTAAGAAATTAGCATTGGTGTTATACTATTAACCCAACTAGGGACTCTTTGGGTTTTATCGGTTCATCCTCTAATGGCCCTTTTTTTTCTCTGTGTTAGGATCCAATTTAGGGAACCACGGGGCTTTGGGGAAACCTTGAATTGTAAGAGAACTTTCAGATTGCCAGTGGAGGGTTTCATCCTGGATGAAAAAGTGGTTTTATTTGTATTTTCCCTCATTTTTCTTACCAAAGTGCGTTGACTATTAGGTGCCCTTGAAAGCCTGATGGCCTCAATGAACTCTTAGCGGCGACTCTGAGCTGCTCATACGGACAAGCTGGCATGTCGCGAGATGCTGCAGAAATGCAAAATATTGGGGTCTTTGGAAACTTGGGATCCCCAAGTCTGTTTCTTCCCCGCAAGTTGTAAGTACTATCAAGCAGGACACTTTTCACGAGAATTCTCCCTCCCATCTCCTGCGGAGCCGTCAGTTTAGGCTCAGTCTTCCTTTGTGCCAATGGCCGGAGAGAGTGGCAGGAGGTGCCATGTCGTGTGCACTCAGATTCCCTGGGCGACTCTCTGCATTGGTCATAGCACCAGACTTGTGCTGGCAACACTCCAAGTCTCAGAGCGTCTTCTCATATTTGTCTGGGCTTCTGCTTATTGATTGGGCATCCTTGCTAATATAGTTTGTTTTCTCTCGAAATGGAACTGAAAACGGAATTATAATTAGGCACCCTTGAGTCTACGACGGGTCTCCTTTTACAGTCCTGCCTGGTGCTTTCAGAAATCTGTACAATCTCGGTGTGTGTGTGTGTGTGTGTGTGTGTGTGTGTGTGTGTATGTGTATGTGCGCGCGTGCTGGTTATATGGAACTGAGATTCCCCCAGAATACATTGGCTATTAGAGTTATTTATGAGGCTTCATGGACTAGATATAGCCAAACCATAAGTGCTTGATTGATCATTTAGCTCCCTATCCCCCATCTTTACCCACCATAATATAAAAATGTGCGTATGTCACACAACCGTACATATAACTGTCCATCTGCCCTTATAGCCCACCTAAGTCTCAGGGCTTTTATTGATTTTATTTATTTTTCCTTGGGGCTTCCTTTTAGAATAGCGACAATTGCTGATGTTTGTGGAGCATTTACTGCGTGCTAGGAAGTCTGCCATACTCTTGAAATGTTTTGTGAATTTTTCACAATCCTAAGTACCATTAACATGTTCATGTTTTGGTTGAGGAAAGTTAAGAAGCTTAATGTCATCCAAGGCCACACAGCCAGGAAGCGGCGGGGCTAGCACTCGAGTCAGAGCGTCTAACTCCAAAGCCAGTGTCTGTAGCCGCCTGCCGCACCGAGCCAGCTCGCTCACACACACACCTTTCTAGGCAATGATTGCCTCCCCCCCTTTAAGCAAAGATTACTCGCGTTTCAGAAACCAGTAATCTACATCATGTAAACTTTTTCCTACATGCAGAACTCTGCCCTCGATGCTGTAAGGGATGGGGAGATAAGAGAAAATGAAAGAGTCCCGGAGGGGAAAGAGCCAGGAGGCCGCATTCTTGTCCCAGGATTCTCACTGACTGGTTCAGCTACATCATGCAGCCTCCCTGGGCATCAGATAAGTTATTTGTAAGGTAAACAGCTGGGATTAGATGACCCAAAGGTCCCTGCCAGGTCTTTGATGCTGTTCCCACACCTTTGTGCCAGACGTGGCATTAGGATAAATGCCAGGGGTGGTCCTCCCCTCAAAGATCACGGGACCAAACCTTCAAGCATGTGAGACAGCTGAAGAGCAGTAACAGTGGTAAACTGTGTGCTACGGGCTCTCAGCAGTCACGGGACATGATCTTACTTGGAACTTGGAGCAGTGGCTAATACAAGGCATTAGATCATGAAGTGCTAAATTGTGGTGTGTGGTCATTGTGTGATGAGGTAAAATGATGGCAACCAACATCTCCTGAGTTCTTAGGCGAGTGCGCAAGATTTTAGGGATGCCGCCTAGAACCCCGGAATTCAAGAGAAGTCACACGTTAGAGCAATTCTTTTTAAAAAGTAAAAATCTTCATGATGCACAAAATATCACGATTTTAAATAAAGAAAGTCTCTGTGCTATTGATTTTTCCTTTTGTCTCAGTTCAGGCTTGGCTCAGCACAGCTCTGCGTGCGAGCCACACACCTTATTGCTTTACATCCATCATCTCCTTTAATCCTCACACTGCCCCTCAGGATTAGATTCTACGTTTCTGCATGAGGAAGCTGAGGCTTGGAGAGCAGGAGACACAGAGGTGGGAAGGGGCGGGGGTGGAACTTGAGCCCAGGTCTCTGGCTGTAGAGCTCATGCTTTCAAACATGGCCTATATGCCCTTACAATGTACAGACAGCGCTCACTGCCCAGTGGGCTGGGGGTGTTGCTGGGCTGGGGGTGTTGCTGGGCTGGGGTGTTGCTGGGTGGGCATGGGCTCCCCCTGGGCACTGCTGAGGTCCTCTGGGAGGGGTGCTCAGTGAAGCCATACTCACACCTGGTGCCTTCTGGCTGGGACCCTTGGGGAGGGGGCTCTTCTTTTCCTATCCAGTGGCTGGACCGAACCCCGAAACTCCAGGGCACACTCCACACCCATTTCACCCGAAGTAGGGAATCAAGGGGGAAGGGCCGGCTGCCGGACCCGCACGCTGAAGGGGCTGTGGTGTGGGACCCAGCGCCTCACAGCAGAGGAAGCCGTGCTGCACGCAGCACCCGCCCAGCCCTGTGTGCCTTCTCGGGGGCCCATCTGCAGCGCCAACTCGGTTTCCGGAGGAAGTGAAACCACAGGGCGAGGCCAGGCTCCTTTGTCAAGTTACCGCCTCGCGGGCAGCAGTCATTGTCTTGTAGCTTTGCACTCAGCACACATTTGCCCAGGATGCCAAGGCCAGATGAGCCAATGGGCATCTCGGCGGAGCTGTGCTGTTTGGACCAGGACCCCACCCGTGAGCCTTCGGGGATGAGGGCTGTGATGTCTGCTGCCCGAGACCATGCGTTGTTAGTGCAGACGGAGGCCTGAGATAACCAGATGTGGGCGAAGGGCAGTCAGAATGATGAGCCTCCGGGGCGGGCCCTGGCTTCGGAGGTGATCTAGTCCAGGCCTTCGTTTTACGGGAGAGGAGCAAGAAGCCCAGACGATGGTGGGACCTGAGGGAAGGTCGCATAACCTTTGGGGGCAGGCAGGGCACGTGAAATTGGGTCGATGGCAATTTTAATGCCGCCAGAGGGCCATTTGGATGACGTCAAAAAGCACCATTTTTAACAGCACAAGGGATCCTTGCACTGTCTGCTGACCTCGCCTTGTCCCCTTATCTCAGGGTCAGTGGCAGACGCACTGAAGGCCTCCTGCGATGCCTGCAGGGGAGGCCGTTGTGCAACACACGGGCTCTGTCTGCGACACAAACAGGGTCATCTGCAGGCGCAGCGCCCTCGCCTGTGCGGGTCTCCGCACGCTGCTCTGTCTTGTCTTTGTCTCTTAACGTGATGGGAAATCTTCTCGTTTTATATTGTGGGATGCATATCTCTGACAATTCCAAAATATTTACGTCTCTGGGATGTGGTGTATTTTGCCGGCCACTGAGATGCCCACGCTGGGAAGCTGTGTCTCTGTCCTTCAGCCGCCTTCCTCTCCGTCCCTCCTTGGGGCCTTTATCAATGGGGGTGGCCTGTCTCAGAGAAACTCAAGAACCTACGGGAGCAGGCGTGGGTGACCGAGGGCCATTGAATGACTTATCGCCAGTAAAAACTCCAGGTGCTTAATTTAAAAATATTCGGTGAACCCGATGAGTTTGTGCAATAGGGAGTGTGAGTAATTGGAAATAATTGGTTGCTGCCAATTTCATGAGGATAGTCAGCTATGTCTACATTATACAGTATGTGCATTATACATGTATGTGTATGTATGTGTACATTATGTGTGCCTGATAAGGTCTTAGGAACTACCCACAGTTCCCTGATTTCACCCCTCGATTTGGTGGCTGGACCTTTGTCCCAGGAGTTCCACTCTGGACTGCCCCTCCCCTCGATTGGTGAAGCAAGTACCTTATCTTTTAAGGTTCAGCTCAGGTGTTACTTCCCCTGAGAAATCTCCCCTTAATCCTTCAGGTAAAATGGGCCACATCTTTGTGTCACTTTATGGCCTGTACAGACCTCAGGGTCAGCCAGTCATGCTCTGCTTGCAATCATTTATTTATGGGCCTACGTCTCCCCTTGAGTGCAGGCATGACGTCCGTCCATCTTGTCCCCGAGCCCAGCACATGCCCGACACGAGGAGCTCTGGGAGCATTGCCAGGTGAGCCATAGTGCAGTGATGCTCAGAGAGTTCAGGCAGGTGCCTCGGTCATGGGTGCTGGATCGCCTGCTCCCGTGTCACGTGACAGGAAGTGATACCAACCTCATGAATACATGAACCACTTTTGTTTGTTTTGAGCAATGTTACCGGTAAGATGCCAGCATTTTGGATGCTGTGCATCTAGGCGTTCATATAAACTTGCGGCTATAAAAGAAAATCTGATTTTTCTTTCAAATGATTTCCAGTTGCTTTCGCTTTTGCTTTTAGAGAATAAGACAGTTATTGAAGTGTAACCATTATCCTGTGCTGATTCCACAGCTGGTTTTTATGCTGTTTTGAGGCTGTCAGCTCTTTCTGTCTCTGTGACTTTTCTGCGCTGACTATGCATTTGTCAGTCAAGAAGTATTTACTGAGAGCCCTTCAGGGTATCTCACATTCTTAACACACATGTTTTTCTTAAGTATTCTCCTCCTGGTGTAATAACTTCGGCTTCTAGTACAGTTTAAATGAGAGAAATATTTCACTGGAAGGTGTTTTGAAGTTTGTAATCCAGAGATTGGTGGCTTTGGTGGGGACAGTCAGAATTTATTGGCCAGGCATTATGTTCCCCAGGTACATGGTTATCTTGGTTCCCGTCCCTGTCCCAAGTGGAAGTGGAGTTTTACGGCTCAGGAAACAGATTCAGAGATGCCAGGCTCTGTAAGCAGCAAAGGGTCGAGCCAGGACTTGAACCCATCCCGTCTGAAGCTAAAGCTCACACTCTTTCCCGTGCGTTTTCTTATTTCATGAAACCACCCTACAGGCAAACATTTGGAGTGATTACAACTGGAAGCAGACTGTAAACTCCTCAAGGCTGGGACTGTGCATTAAACTGAAATGTGCCATTTGGCGATGTTGGCACATCTTTGTGTCTCTTTTCCCCCTGCATGTGACCAATAGGACTCATACTGGGAGTCCGCTCTGAGCAGGTGGAAGTGATGGGTGATGTCTCACACCCCTTCCTTCCATCAGCCCCAGAGACCAATTCCCAGGACCTAACCCCCACCCTGACGCTGAGCAGCGGCGCTCCTGATTCCAGCCACGTGCTCACCTGTTACGTCTGTGCTCCTGCAACGCAGGGCTCTTCCTGTGAGTCCAATGGCTTTTCGGTATCTGTCTGTTCTCTCCATACCATGTTCTGGAGCAAAGAAAAACACCACCAACAACCCTGCCTTGTGTAATTTACAAAGTATTTCAAGGTCACTCATTCATTTGGTCATACACCAATGGGACAATTTGTTTATCCATCAGTTTTGAACTCTTTGATTGTCTGCAGTGTATCTCAGAAATGCCCACTGTGCCTCCTTGAGGAACTCAGGCAAGCTTGCACACAGCCCGCACAGGACAATATATTTGCTCCATTATTCCCGTGAGCAAAGTGTAAGGGGCTCTGGGAGATAAGAAATGAATTGTATTGGCGAGAGGATAAGGAAAGGGGAGAACAGAAGCCTGCAGGACGGAGGAGTGAGGGGAGATGGATCTTCAGCCATCCCTCAAACATTTCCTCGACCACCTCCTACATGCCCGGCACTACTGGAGGCACTGAAAACGCAAATGTAAGCGTTACATGGCCTCTATCCGCAAGGCGCTCACAGACTCGAAGAGGGGCAAAGACCCGTGAGCCCCTGAGCGTTGGGTCCAGGATAGATGTGCATGGGAGAGAGGGATGCAGGAGAGAGGGTGATGAACTCTCTCTGATCTGGGCCCTTCAGGGGAGAAAGAGGCAAGAACTCCCACAGGAGGTGGGTTTAGCTGAATCTTGAAAGATATGAAGCTGCTTCGATGCTCAAAAGCTACGAAGGTGTTGAGGGGGCAGGGGAGCATACAGAGAGCACGAGATAGACCGCAAGGCATATTAAGGAGCCTGAAATAGTCAGGAGCTGGAGAGAGGAATGTGTGTGTGTGTTTGGGCAGCAGTGAAGGGTGTGGGCCAGGGTCTGGAACAGCAGCGACTCAAATGCTGAGCTAAGAGTTTGTGTCCTGTAGGCCTTGGAAGCCACGGAAGATGTTTAAACCAGGGGATGGTAGCGTCAGAATGGCATTTGAGTATGTTTTCATCAGTTATTAATGGAAGCACTGTGTGCATTGTTCTACACAGTTGTGCATAAGGGACTTGAGCAGCTGTGGATTTTGGTGTCTGTGGAGGTTCCTGGAACCAATCCCCTGTGGAGACCGAGGGATAACTGTAACTTTTGGGGGGTCAAAAGTTGTACTTGGATTTTCAACTGCACAGGGGTTGGTGCCTCTAGCCCCTCATTGTTCAAGGGTCAAGAGTAAATGTTAAAAAGTGAAAATTTAACCTTATTTTTCATGTAGTTACTGAAAAAAAAAATTAAAAGCATTTATAATCATATATTAAAATTAAAAGAAAAATACAAGTTATAAATAAGTTTTAATTACATTTTTAATTCTGTGATAAATGTGGATTCACACGCAGTTATAAGAAAGATCCCATGTACCCTTACCCAGTTCCCTCTTATAAAACTACTAGGGGCCCGATGCATGAAATTCGTGCAAGGGGCTCTGCCGCCGCAGTTTCGTCCAGAAGGTCGTCTGGAAGGACGTCCGGAAGGATGTCCAGTCTAATTAGCATAGTATACTTTTATTATTATAGATTGTACAGTTTTACAACCAGGATATTAATATTGATAGTTAAGGTTTTTGCCCAGGGTTTTGAAGTTGTACTTAATGACAGCTACAGGAATACCTAAGTATATCTATTCTCTCTCCCCTGAAGACGTAGCCTATGGAAATGTTTTAAAGAAAGCTGAATTTGAATTTGATGTCTTTGTAATTTAAGTATTTTTACAAAAACAAAAAGCACTTACAGTTTTAGCAGTCAACCGTCTTCCAATTACCAGTAAATATATTGGCATCATGCTTCCTCCACACACACAAATTCAAGGGTGACGTGACTTGTTTAATATTGCAAACTGTTCCTCAGCTGCTACCTGCATCCGTTGCAAATCCTGTGATCCTTCCATCAGAAGACGCGGGAAGGAGGGACACAGACACCTGGTGCTCCTGGGCAGGGCCTCCCAGCGTCCGTGCGCGAGGCGCATTGCGTTTACGAGAGGAAGGACCCGGCAAGTGAATTTGTCTCTTCTCTTCCGCTAAGTTCTCTGGTGCTCCAGTTCCCAGGGTTCTGTTTCTGAATGACAAACCCACAGCTCTTCAGGGCACGCAGACCCAGCTGCTTTCCGTGGGGAGGATCTGGGCAAGAGGCGTGAAGTAGTTCCTGGGGCCTGCAGGGCGCTGGAAGCAAGAGAGAATGTGCGGGTGCGGGCGGCTCTGAGCCGCCATGTTAATGAGCACCAGAGCCCCGGAGGTGCTCTCCGGATTCAGTGACTGTGTGCGGTGTGCGTGTGGTGCGTGTGTGGTGTGGTGAGTGTGTGGTGAGTGTGTGGTGTGTGTGGTGCGTGTGTGGTGCGTGTGTGGTGTGGTGAGTGTGTGGTGTGTGTGGTGTGTGTGGTGAGTGTGTGGTATGTGGTGTGTGTGGTGCATGTGTGGTGCATGTGTGTGTGCGTATGTGGTGCGTGTGTGGTGAGTGTGTGGTGCATGTGTGTGTGCGCGTGTGTGGTGTGTGTGTGGTGCGTGTGTGGTGTGTGTGGTGCATGTGTGGTGCGTGTGTGGTGTGGTGAGTGTGTGGTGAGTATGTGGTGTGTGTGGTGCATGTGTGGTGCATGTGTGTGTGCGTATGTGGTGCGTGTGTGGTGAGTGTGTGGTGCATGTGTGTGCGCGTGTGTGGTGTGTGTGTGGTGCGTGTGTGGTGTGTGTGGTGCATGTGTGGTGCGTGTGTGGTGTGGTGAGTGTGTGGTGAGTGTGTGGTGTGTGTGGTGTGTGTGGTGCGTGTGTGGTGCGTGTGTGGTGTGGTGAGTGTGTGGTGTGTGTGGTGCGTGTGTGGTGTGGTGAGTGTGTGGTGCGTGTGTGGTGTGTGTGGTGTGTGTGGTGCGTGTGTGGTGTGGTGAGTGTGTGGTGAGTGTGTGGTGAGTATGTGGTGTGTGTGGTGCATGTGTGGTGCATGTGTGTGCGTATGTGGTGCGTGTGTGGTGAGTGTGTGGTGCATGTGTGTGTGCGCGTGTGTGGTGTGTGTGTGGTGCGTGTGTGGTGTGTGTGGTGCATGTGTGGTGCGTGTGTGGTGTGGTGAGTGTGTGGTGAGTGTGTGGTGAGTATGTGGTGTGTGTGGTGCATGTGTGGTGCATGTGTGTGTGTGCGTATGTGGTGCGTGTGTGGTGAGTGTGTGGTGCATGTGTGTGTGCGCACGTGTGGTGTGTGTGGTGCATGTGTGGTGCGTGTGTGGTGTGTGTGTGGTGTGTGTGTGCGCACACATGTGTGCTGTGAGGTGTGGGAGCCCCTCCCACAGGTCCGGGCCTGGGCCTCTGTTGCCTGGAGCCTACGGTTAGTTCCATGGTCGTCTCTTGGGCAAGTTCAGGGAAGACTTGGAAGCTATTCTGCCACTTGCTAAGGGCCGTTTGTATCTGTTTTCTCATAAGCTAGTGTAAGGCTATTAACAATGTAAATGAGGCAGAACAAAACATTTCCCTCTTCAATTGAGAATTAACACGAGGTAAACACAGATCAGGAGGTGGTGAGCGACTATCCGTAATTTAGGACGCGGCTTTAATGGGACTGCGCCTGTGCGGAGAGGGGTGTGGGCAGAAGGGGATGTTGCTCTGAATTGTGGGGGAGAGATTTGTTTTTATGGTCAATTTCATTTTTTCTAGAGTCAAATGCTTGATATGATAATTAAAAATACATCAAGTCGCCCAGAAGGGGAGCCGTGTGTGCTTGGTTAGATGACAGCATAATTGCAACCCTTATCTTCCATTTTCAGACTAAATCTCTCCCCGTTTAGTTTTAATTGGCTGTAGGCCTCGCCGTCCTAAACTTGGGGTGCGTTTGTCACACGGTTTTATCTGAGCTAAGTTGTTTTCTAATGAACACCGTAAATCTGTGTGTGTGATTCATCTTGGTTTTTGTGGTTAATATTTTAAAATAACACCCAACTCTGCAGAATGTGAAATACAGAATCACTCTGTTCATGTCGGTGGAAAGCAGTGGCTTATTGAATCACATTTTAAAAGGTATATTTTTATTGATTTCAGAGAGGAAGGGAGAGGGAGAAGAGATGGAAACATCAATGACGAGAGAATCATTGATGGGCCGCCCCCTGTGTGCCCCACACTGGGGATTGAGCCCACAACCCAGGCATGTGCCCTGACCAGGAATTGAACCTGATCGCCGGGTTCATAGGTCAATGCTCAACCACTGAGCCACACCAGCTGGGCTGAATCACATTTTTTAAAACTCTCCATGAAAAACAAGGATTTGTGTTTTTGGTGTTTTCGCTCTAACTCCCATAGCAGCGGGTGTGGAAATTGTGCTGCCTTTTCATGATGGTTCCTTCTCTTTCTCAAGCTGTCAGTTCAATGGCGACCTGTCGAAGGCTCTTGGTCACCCATGGCGACGTTGCTGACACAGAGCTTGGCCCAGGTTCACCAGCTACTGACAGTGGTTCTCACTTGGGAGGGGAAATAGCTTTTCAAGTCAGAAACCCTCTCTTTGCAGCGGTGTTAGGGCTTCGCCGTGGTGCGCGGGGTCCAAAGGGTTTCCCAGCCCCTGGGTGAGCCCTTGGTCTGGACACTCAGTGGAAGAGGCGAGCGCAGTGGTCACGACGTGGAGAAGTGTCTGCGTGAGGCGCGGAGCCGGGTCTGAGCTGCCGCTGCGGGTGGGGCAGGGTCCGGGGTAGGACAGCCCCTGTCTTTAGCCCCGAAGGCAGTCGGAGGCTGAGCCCCTGAAGGACAGCAGGGAGCATGCTCCAGGCAGGGGAGCTTAGGAAGTGAAAGGGAACACTGTTCCTTTGCTCTCTAATGAGTTCGGATTAAAGTCATCATTTTATTCAAGAGACAAAGGAAAAGAAACATCATGTAAAGCACGTGTCTTTGAAAACTGGTCCTTCTAGAGGAGCCCGGGGGTTCGGCTGCGCGGCACACCTGGCTGCGCTTGGGAGCTTGGGACGTGCGAGCAGGGGAGGGAGCTGCCAGGCCCTGAGGGGCAGGGGGAGGGTTCCGGGGGGAGGGGGAGAGAGCCTGGAGCTTTGTAGGAAGGCATGGCCGGTGAGAAATCCCTAGAGAATGTTGGAGAAATGGGACATGTAGTATCAGATGTTAGATAGTTTGCTGTGTGGTGAGAAACTGTAACCCATCCCTCCTGACCTACAAACGGCCCATCAATCCTGCCAACGTGCAGCGCTGGTAGGAATGACTGCTTTGGGGCGAGGACAGGGCTGGGTGGAGAAGGCGCGGGAGTAGGGAGAGCAGAGAATGGAAATTCAGCGAGGGCAGGAAGTCAGAGCCGGAGGGGACAGGAGAACGTAGGTTCCCTTGCAATTTGCAGAAATCCCCAGACAGGCCTTAGACGCAGAAGTGGGGACGAGCCAAACAGGCGTATATTTTAAGGAGCACGGTGGGCCCTGCTGACCTCTCACTAACGCTTGTCTAAAGAGCCTGTTCTCACTGTTTGTTCTCTTCTCAGTTGGGGTCAGGAGCTTGGGGGTGCTTGCAAGGCTGGCTGAGTCTTGTGACCCCGGGCTGCTGAGAGATGGTTACAGGGGGAGGGTGACTGAGGGGGGGTGACGGAGGGAGGGTGGCTGAGGGAGGGCAGCCATCACTGAGACTCAGGGAAAATGCCAGTGGGGCCGGATCGTTTGGAGAGCTTGCGTAACGCTTCATTACAAGGTTTCCAGCTCAGTCATGTCTTATTCCCACGAGGGACAGCCAGGGGCCCAGGTGTCACTCTGCTCTTTTCCGGGTGAGAGGTCTCAGGAGAACATGTGACCTGAGCTGCCCGCCCACCCTGTCCTTTGGGAGCCTGGGGTGTGGGTGGGCAGGGGCGGGGCAGGGCTCAGTCCTTCCTTCCCTGTTGTTGGCTGACAGTTTGGCTCTGGGGGAATCTGTATGGGACTTGCACTGTTTCACATGAAAATAGAACCAGGCCTCCTGCCTTGCATATCAGTGTGCCTGGTACATGTCCCCACTCTGCACAGGAATTCGAGGTGGGGGGGTCAGGTGGGGGGCAGGCTGCGTGGAGGTCGGGCCATCAGAGGAGGAACCAGGGGTGCCGGCCCCAGAGGTCGCCTGGCTGGCTTGTTTCATTTGTCACCCTGACCTGCGCGTCCAGCCCTTTCTTTTACGATGTGGTCCCTGGAGACTTGAGGCAGCTCCCTGAGGTGGGTGAGGACGCGTCTTCGGATGGTGGCCACGCTGTCTGAAGCGCTTGCTGGGCTGGAGGGGTGTGGAGCTGTGGGGGAGGGGAGGCAGCCACGTGGATGAGCCGGCACCCACCCAGGGCTGGGGCGGCATAAAGAGTGCAGCCGTGTTCCCGCCTGGCCCTCATCCCCAGATCTTGCTGCCTGCTCCTCCTGGTCATTCAGATTTCCGCTCAACGACCTCTGACCTCCGACCTCTGGGGAGAAGCTTCCCTACCTCTCGGCCTCTCATGCCTCACTCTGCCTCCATCCCCCGTGTCTTCTCTTCGCAGCCCTTACCGCTGCCCGAAGGGCCTTGTTGATGGCTGGCTCCCATGTGGTTACTCCCTGCTCCCCACCCCTCCTCTCCCCCGCTTCCCCTGTCCCTTTCTCTCCAACATCAGATAGAACGTGAGCCCCACCCACACTGGAATCTCACCATAGGGTTCACTGTTTCAGCACCAGAGCCTGGAAGATCATCACCTGGGAAGTAACAGGTGCTCAGCAAATACTCGTTCAGTGAACGGACACCCAGACCCATCAAACAGGCCGCATTTCCATTATTTCCTGGTTTTTCAAGAAAAGCCAGGAGCCCACCTTTGCAGTGTCATCTCCCCACGTGGTAGACAAATAAGTCCCATCTGTAGGATTCTTGGTCCTGACAACTTCCCGTCTGAGGCCACTCCCTCTACTCCAGCAGACACTGTGCTGGGTTTGTTGGAGGGAGGAGAGGGGAAGGCTCAGACCTGGCAGGGAAAGAGGTGACAGAGAGGAGAGGAGGGAGTGGTGGCAGAGATATCTGAGGGGTGCAAGGGTGGGAGCTGCTGCTGGCCTGATTTTGGATGGAGTGGTGCAGGCCCCCGGGCCCTGGTGATGGGCTCATAGGCCCCTCTAAAGTTGCATGAAAATCACGGTGAGGTTAGATTTCAAAGGGCCATGTGGAGGGCCCGATGCAGTCACCAGCGTGGGCTGGAGCGGCCTCACAAATATTTGGGCGGCAGCAGCAGCCCCAGGCCCTTTGCACAACCCTGAGGGGCCCATTTGATGGGGTCTGGCTGTCTGTTCACTGAACCAGTATTTATTGAACACCTGTAATGACTGGATTGGATTTCCCATCGACAAGGGACAGGGACTCTGAGTCAGAGTAAAATTCGAGTCAATACAGCGACATGACAGTTCTCATACAACCAAGTCTGTGGATTCATACTCGATATTTTGTTTTTGTCCAAGTGGGGGAGACAGCTGGGGGAGACCGAACCTCACACCAGCACAGGGGCCTCACCTCAGGGCCCCTTGGACCCTCTCGGGTGCTTCCCTGTCCCCTGGGACCCTGCCCTCCCACAGGCCTCTCCAGGTTTCAGCTCGCCCCACCCAGAGGGAGGGTCCAGCTCGCCCCAAGCTTGTCCCTGAGGAATCTGCAGTCACAGCGTTTGCCCCGCAGGTTCCGGCAGCAGAGCCAGGGCCATGGCTTCGGGGCCTCTAGGTCCAGATGAGGGGCGGTCAGCGCCTGTTACAGCATCCGGGCTGTGTCCCCAGCACCAGGGGAAGGGGAATTCCCAGGCTCTGCGGGCTTAGTCCTTTTTTTTTTGGAAGAGAACAATAAAACCCTTCCTGACCCTTTTCATGTTCTAAACACCCCTCTTCCTCCCCCTTCCCCAATCCCCTCCCAGAGAATGACCGCACAGAAGCAGCTGCCTCAAGCTGGCAACAGGGTGAGGCTGTGCGGAGAACTTCCCCTGGAGCCAGCAGCCAGAGGCAGTGGAGAGGGAGTCTGTCCCTAGAGGTCAGGTCTGGAGTGGGCTGCCCAGCTAGTGGGGGTGAGGCTGGAGGGCCCTCTCTATTGAGCGTGCCCGTGACTGCCTCGGGGCCTGAGGCCTGCTCACTATTTATGACGCCGGGTCTGCTGTGTTCACAGTGCGGTTCGGGCGTGTCTGGGCATCTTTGGCAAGTTGGTCCGTGACCTGGCCAGGGACTCAGGAGCCTCCTGAAGGTTCCCTGTGCTATGGAAGCAGGAACCGAGCCCCTCAATCTTGGCCCGGTCACAGGACCCTAGGCTTCTGAGGGGAGGCGTGATGTCTGAGGTCAGATGGGTCTCGTGCATCTGTCTCAGCCCTGCCCCAGGGAGAGAGGGAACCAGCTGTAAGAGGAAGTGGAAAGAATTCGTGTCAATTCCACAAGACCGTGGGCAGGGACATTTCTGCTTCGGGAGCACAGCTTTGTGACAGCTCGTGGACCGGAAGCTTCTCTGAGAACCTTGCCATTGAGAGCCAAGTGTGTCGCTGGGACATGGGCGATGGCATAGGAAGTGCTCTATGGGAGACCACGGGTGGTGGGGGGAGAGAGAGAGAGAAGAGAAGTGGGAGAGGGAGAGGGAGAGAGAAAGACATCAGTGTCAGTAGATTCACTGAACATCGGTAATGATAGAGATTTACATCAGGACATTGTTCCTTGGACCACTTAGGGCCTGTAAGCCCTCGCCTGGGCCATGGGCTTCTTACACTGTTTTTATATTAAAGCAGATAAGAATGTCTTGCTTCTTGATGCAATAAGGAGGGAGCATCTGCTCTGTGCTGGGTCCTGTGTGGCGAGGGATGTGTGAGGTTTGGTTTCTGTGAGCGCAAGGCTAAGTCGAGGGTGTCAGTGTGCGATGTGATGAGCACAGTTAAGAAGGTATAAGCCCTCACCGGTTTGGCTCAGTGGATAGAGCACCGGCCTTCGGACTGAAGGGTCCCAGGTTCAGTTCCGGTCAAGGGCACATGCCCAGGTTGTGGGCTTGATCCCCAGTAGTGGTGTGCAGGAGGCAGCCGATCAATGATTCTCTCTCATCATTGATGTTTCTCTCTCTCTCCCTCTCCCTTCCTCTCTGACACCAATAAAAATATATTTAAAAAATAAGAAGATAATAAGAAAAGTGCCACTGTGGTCCGAGGTGGCACTGATCCGACGTGAGGTGTGAAGAAAGCGCTTTGGATATGTCAGCTAAGTCGCACCTTGGAGGGTGGATAGGATTTTGACAAGCGGAGATGCAGGGAGAGGATCTTCCAGGCTGCCCTGTGTCGGAGGAATGTTGATCAGCCAGCTCTTGCCCCAGTGTTCTGGGTGTGTGTGTGTGTGAGGAGGGGAGTGGAGAGGAGGGAGATGGCTGCAGTGGAATGAGAGAGGGCGCGTGAGCTGGAAAGGTCAGTGATGTTGGGAAAGGCCTTCAGGGGGTAGTGGGGCCTCTTCAAGGAGGGCCGGGGAGACGTGGACTTGTGAGAAACCCTCCGGCAGTGCGGAACAGGAGCTGAAAGGTGGTCCGAGGCCAGTGTGTGCGTCTGGGGGAGAGCTGGGGAGGCAGAGTCACTGCAGAGGCCTCGGGAGTGGGTGTGAGGGCCTCATCTGTGAGATGCGTTGAGGCAGCCCTGATCCCTGCAGAAGCAAGTCTGGCTGGTGTGGGAGGCAATGGCGAGTTTACCTGGTCATCTCTTATTTAACAGTTGCCCTCCCCCCACAAATGGAGGCAGAGACCCGGGCCCTCATCTCCGTGTCCCCCTCCTCCTTGAGCTCAGAGCTCTGGCCGGGTGGAGGCAAAGCCATATGAATGTGTGTGACAACCAAGTGCCCCAGGGGGCTAGGGGTGGCATGCGAATCGCTGGAGGGAGGGCCTGTGGGTTGCTCTGTGGACTTGGGGCCTGGTACCTGAAGTGAAACTAGGTGGAGTCCCGTGTGAGGGTGGGAGCCTGTGTGGGAAATCCCTACTGACACCCCTGAGCGGCCGCCTCACGGGGCCACCTGAACTGTGGAGCCCGATCAGTGGCAGGAGGTGGGAGGGTCCTGTCCTGGGCTGGGCAAGCGCCTTCAATGAGAAGCCTGGTTGCCGGGACTCCTGCTGAGCAGATGGCAGATCCTGGCTACTCAGGGGCCTAGGACTCGCCACTTTAGTTCCCACAAAAGCCCCTGGAGATCATCATTGGTTATAGGTTCTGGGTCACCCAGAGAAACTCGCCTGGCAGGGTGAAAAATATAGACTAAGTATTCTCTTCTTTATATTTGATGTACACCCCTCCTTTTTTTTTAATTTTTTTTAAGAATAATGCATGCTTATTTTAGAAAATAAATGCAAATAAAAAAAATATATAAGCACCCATTGTCCTACCAGTCAAGAGAGCCAGTGCCAAGTTTTCATGTTGTGAGGCGGTATGTCCTTACCGTGTGATTGAGAGGCGGTATGTCCTTATCATGTGATCGAGAGGCGGTATGTCCTTATCATGTGATCGAGAGGCAGTATGTCCATCATGTGATTGAGAGGTGGTATGTCCTTACCGTGTGATCGAGAGGCGGTATGTCCTTAGTGTGTGATTGAGAGGCAGTATGTCCTTAGCATGTGATTGTGAGGCAGTATGTCCTTACCGTGTGAGTAAGGTACATACCATATACATAGTCATTACCAGATCAGATACAAGGTGGGGAAAGTAGGCTTACAGTTGTGATACCAATGAATAACGCAGTAGTTAATACATAACAATACAAAAAAAACCTGTTTTGCAGACTCACAACAGTAAACCACCGTTTGCCCACCCCGTACCTGGCACACGGCGCTGTTTCTCTTCTCCGTCACTGGGATCCTCGCTGTCCTCGTTTGCAGGACGTTCAGGGCCTTACCTTGAGCCCCTTCCCTCCTTCGTTGTCCGCGAACCCCAGGTGGCTCACTCAGCCCAAAGGGAGCCAGAGCTGCTCTCAAACACCAGGGGTGACACGACCAGGCCTGGCTGGGCCCGTGCCATTGTTTCCCTTGCCGCCACGTGGCGCCACCGTTGAAAACTGTTTGCCAACACTGACGTCCTCACAGGTGGACTCCTCGCTACTATTGAGGAAGCCCGTGCGTGCGCTGCTAGGTCCCCGCTCTCTGAGCTCCCGTTCCACCCCAAGCGTTGTTCCCCAAGACCCAGGGCCAGCTGGTAGCGTGCGGGTTTTGACTTCATGCAGAAACAATTTCACAACAGGAGTCCAGGTGGATTTTAGAGAACGTGTGTTCAGGCTGGGGACAGTGAAGCAAGGAAGGGCCTAGGACGGAAGGAGTAGCAGGAGAGGGACGAGGTGGGGAAATGAGCCTGCGCTGGGCTGCTTTGGCTAAGAAGGCAGAGAAAAGGGGGGGTGGGGGACAGGCTCAGGGGGTTCGCCTTGCATGAGCTGCCGCTGCCCATTGCTCCCTGGTTGCAAGCCTTGTGGGTGGGGTCCCTTAGAGTTTAGGAGATGATGCCTAGGGGGAAGGGAGGCAGGGGGTGAGGAGAGAGGTGAGGTGTGGGTGTGCTCCTGGGAGAGAGAGCGTGTGTTGGATTTTGTTTTGAGGGGGTTTAAAGTCTGGGAGTTTAGGGGAGGTCTTAGGGGAGGGTCTCAATAGAACATTCATCAGCTTTATGCTGGTGTGTCTAAATGAGGTTTATTCTCTTCATGTCACCTGTCCTTAGGTGAGGTTGGCAAATGGCTCTAACGGGACTTCTGCTGTCTGTCTCCCTGAGTAGGTGATTTAAGCTATTTACCCGCTGGTAGGGGAGAAGTGCTAAGCATTTACTTTAAGTGTCCTTGGTTTAGGGAAGGTAGGATTTACTAGGTGGCTGCAAACCGCTGTTTAACGTCTCTCTCGGTTTCCCCACTCCGCGTGTCCGGGCTTACGGGCCTGTCTCAACAGCAGCAGTTTGAAGAGCATTTCTGTCCACCTTGGAAGTCCTGGAGGAGCTCTTGGGCTTCCCTAACTTGGATGTTTCACGGGGCGAGGCCGACCCGGGAAGCTGGGGGAGGTGGGGATTTTCTGGTGACGGACACGAAGAACTTGACCTATAGCTGACTTACCTTAAATGGCCACTTCTCTTACCGTTCAAGTAAGTTGCTACGGGAAGTAGAGCTTGGCGTGGCCACTGGCATTCAGAGCCAGGGTGGTTGTGAGTCGAAAGGCTTCACTTTCTTACACCGTCTATGCTTCCTTTCAGTGCTGGGCATTGCTCCTAAGTCTTTTCAGAATATTCGAGCTAAATGAAACCCTGGGTGGCAGCTGGTTGCCAAGTCAAATAGTGCCTCACCCCCGGTCACCCGGGCCAGGCAGGGCGTTCTTAGGGCTGGCTGAGGATCGCCCAAGTGCATTTTCTCTCGGTTACTTTTGAGGTCAAGCCTCCAGGGATCTGCAGGCTCTACAGTCCTTCCCTGTTCCAGCTATTTTAAAATCTTGTTTCTATGCTAATCGTACTCCACCCTCAGCTGGCCTTCTATCTGTCAAGTAAATAGTGACTGTCATGAGAAAAGGAACCAGAAATGCAAATGAAGGAAAACAAAAGAGTGAGCAGGAGCCAGCTGAGCAGAAACGTATAAATTCCTGCTCAGAGACACACTGTCTCATAGCCACACTCACACCTTTATTTTTTATTTGCTCTGGCGTAGGGAGGTTCTTGCATTAGTACTGATGCTGTTGGTGTTTTGTCGAGCTTGGAACTCCTCCCTCCTCAGATGGAGGGCTGCGAGGCTTATTGAAACATACCCTGAGTTTGAGTCAGACTATCATCTACTCCAAGGACCTGAGCATTCTTTGGGGGTGTTGGTGACAATTGGGCCCCTTCCATTGTTAACATACACTCTTCTATGCTCCAAGCTGTTTCAGAAGACCTTCAACCTCCTTTCTTCACAGACCTGGGCCTCCTCAAAGTCTTGACTTCTGCACTCCACACATCAGTTCTTGGTTCTGCATCCGTGCAGCATCCTCCCGGGAAAAAGGTTGCTGTTCTGACTCTCACTCCACCTCCAGACCTTCAACCTTCAAGTAGAAACTCTTTCCCCTTCCAGGTCATGCTCTTTTCCTCCTGGTCACTGGACATCTGCCACTTTCCTAGTGCGTTCCCTTTCTTCACTGACCATTTCGAGGTGGCTGTCAGCCATTATTCCCATGAATTTTAGACACAGTCCTGGAGTATTTTACCATTTGTAAGACAACCCATTCAGCAATCCAGTCTCCAAACTCCTGGACATCATTAACTCTAATATCCTTCATTTGTTTCCTCTTCAACCAACCTTGCTTGGGCAACACTCCAGTGTCCTCCTCTCTTTGGCCACACTGTCCTGTCCCCAAATGTCTCTCCCATTACTGTGACCTCATAGGCACTTCCTGTCCCTCAGTCACATCATTTTCTCACAGTTATCTGCTTTTTCTCGATCCCATGGGTTATAGAGTAATCTGAACTATGCTTTCACAAGCCTCTTTGATTCCTTTCCATCCTTTATCCTTCTATTCTATTACCCATAAAACCCCAACCTGCAACAAGTGGTATTATTACTCTCTACTTCCTTTGCTCTTGCACCAGAGTAGGGGAACAGCCTGGAAAAATAGTCACACATAGGTTGGCATGTGGAAAAATTCATGGTCTCCCAGCTCAGCTTGCCCCTTAACACTACCTCTCAATCGTCTATCTTTAGTCAACTCATTTCCTTCACCGACTTTCAAATCATACATTTCTTCAAGCCTCCTAGTCCAGTGGTCGGCAAACTGCGGCTCGCGAGCCACATGCGGCTCTTTGGCCGCTTGAGTGTGGCCACAAAGTTTCAATTGCACTGTACGTGCGCACCCGCACGTGGTACTTTGTGGAAGAGCCACACTCAAGGGGCCGCAGTTTGCTGACCACTGTCCTAGTCAACCCTTTTCCTTCACTCTCAGCAGACAATCAAGGAAATCAGGCATCACTTCTACCCCTGGACACAAACTCTCCCACATATGTCCCGTAGTGGCAGACACTGGGGGCCATGCCCACCCATTCTTTCTTGACAACAGGGCCCAGATTTGGCCGAGGTGTTTGGTGGCCATGCTCTCAGGGAGGCGGGGCTCGGGGATGAATCATAATTAGCCTGACCCACTGTTGAGTACTTCATTCCCTTGTCAGGCCTCTGGGCTGACCTTCAGATCCTCCTGTTGAACGACTTGCTAGAAATCTTCTCTAGGATGCCACTCAGCCCCCTCTAGCCCACCAAACCTCCTCCCTCCTGTATTCTCTCGCTAAACTGGGGGCCCCTCCGGTTACTAATCACTAAGTAAGACACTTGAGGGCCATCCTGAACATCTTCCTTTCTTCCTTCTCCTTATTCAGTCTGCCACCAACTATGGTTGGTCTTGCCTCCCACATAGCTCTCAGCATTATTCCTGCCTCTCCATTCCCATAGCCACGCCCCCCGTTCAGGCCTCTGTCACCTCTCTCCCACCTACAAGAACAACCTCCTAATTGCTTTCCCTATCTTCATTGTTTACCTCCTCCCACCCGTCCTCCACACAGCCAGAGAACTGCATCTTCACAATTAAGCTTCACTGTGATATGCCCGCGACTGAATTCTGTGCGTGGCTCCCCAGCCTGTGTTTACAGGGTGAAGGGCACATTCCTTAACCTGACAAAGTTCTTGGTGAGCGACCCCTGCTGGTTTCTCCAGGTTTATCTCCTGGCATTTGCCCCATATTTTATTCCTCAGCAATAAAAAGTCTCTTTTGTTCCCAGTGCACGTCATGTTACTTCTCAACACACACACACACACACACGCACACACACGCCTAAGTTGGATGCCATTTCGTAATTCTCCCACAAGACTCTGTCTGCCCTTTGACCTCTACAGCTGACCACATTGCTCTGTCATTTCTGTTTTCTGAAGGTCCGGCGCAGCTTTATTGATATCTGGGCTGCCAGTGGCCAGCCCATGGCAGGGATCCCTGGGCCACAGTACAGATTCCTTCATATTTGTTGAATGAATGAACAGCATATCCTCTAGGGCAGCAGTCGTCAACCGGTGGTCCGTGAGGTCCGAAAGGCTGGCGACCACTGCTCTAGGGGGTTCAGCCTCTGTAGACTGGGCCCCTGCAGCTTCAACTCCGAACTTGAAGAATGAGCTAACAACAGCGCCTGATTTCTCTGCGGCCCCTTGTCACTGCTCCCACATTTCCCATCCTGTCGTAATTCTCAGATTGTTTTGTTACCTCTCTAGTATTAGAATAATAAGAGAATTTCTCAACGGATCCACATGCAGGAAATAGGAAAAGCAACTTGTGATTCTGGGATTACTTGCATACAATTAACAGGTACATAAATAAGCGTTATGTTAGTTTCCAGGCTGCCAGAGCGGATGTTGCTTGCTGCGTTTGTCTCTCCTATGCCCCCTCTGCTCCCACTGCGTGGCTGGATGAGACGTGATCTCTCCTCAAGAGAAGGAAATTCTTAGACCTGGAGGAGGCAGAGACCCTGCAAACGTGGCTTCTTCCTGGATTTTGCAGAGAATAGCATTGGGCTGGGAGTCTTTTCTAGTTTAGAAATGTTTTTATCTCTCTGACTCCCCCTCTTGCCCCTCATGCCCCTCCCATCACCCCTCATACCCACCTGGGATGCCCTCTACCCTCCTGAACCTGTAAAATTCCAGAGCGAGGCGAGTCCTGGGCAAACTGTGGAATACGTGAATTTATTTATTTATTTATTTTTAATTTTTTTATTGCTTAAAGTATTACAAAGAGTATTACATATGTCTCCTTTCCCCGCCCCCCCCCCCCCTTGACAATCCCCTGGCCTCCCCTACCCCTCAGTGTCTTATGTCCATTGGTTATGCTTATATGCATGCATACAAGTCCTTCGGTTGATCTCTTAGAATGCGTGAATTTAGATGCATTGTTTCCTGTCCCCTCTAGCCCTGCAGCTGAAAGCGAAGGAGGGCCCTTCCATCAGCAAATTAGTGGCAGAATTTCAGAGAGAGGCGGGCAGACCTTTTGCTGAGTAATGCCTTCAGACCACATTACAGAGCCATTGCCCACTTGACCTGTTAGTCAAGCTAGGGAAACATCTGTTTTTGCGCAGTAAGGTTTAAGAATCTCCCACCTTCCTTCCTATTCCTCAGCTTCTTTTAATCACCAGGATCTCTCAAAGCAAACTGAGTGAGTGGGGGTGACAGTGATAAAATTATAGTTTTTCTTTGTTGCACAGGAGCTCCTGAGTGCAGGCTGTTGCTGAGGTTAAGAGACAAGTCTAGATGGGAAGTGCCCTGCGTGAGGACGAGGAGGACAGCAGGGACGCTCGCTAACAAGTGGCAGACTGTGTTCTTCCTCTGGTCACCTGCTGCAGAAACACGCATCATGACCACATCGTTCCAGATCAGGGAGGGCGCAGGGTCACGTGGTGGGGCCGATGCACGCTGGCACATGCCTTGTCAGATGGCCTGATGTGACTAGCAGCTGCTGAATGGTCATTCCCTGCTGATAGGGCCGGAAGCGGGAAAATCCCGGAACTGGACTGCCCTGGAGTCTCGGACTCCTAGGCCTGGTTTCCTTGGCTGCTTGGTAGCGGGTGAGAGTTGGAAAATGCTAGTGGAGGTGTCCTGGGTAGAGGCAATGGGTAGGTAGTTGGCATCGTAGGTCCGTGAGGGTGTGTATTCAGGAGGGGCCCTGGGGGGTGGAGTGGGAGGTCTGAAGGACATGCCCCCTTCTGCATCCTTCGTCCTTCCCCGCCGATACCAGAAGCCTCAGAGCTGCAAACGTGGCAGAATATTTTGTCTAAGAAAACATTATTCTGCTTTTGGTTTTAGGTAGTTATGATCCTTCAAATAGTATAATCTTGTAAAAATGTTCAAACTATAGATGAGCCATAAAGTGTCTCCTACCAAACCCTTCATGTAGGAGACCCATACGTTTTAAAATGAATTCGCAAACTCCCTAATTCATATTGTGAAGCAATCATAATTTTAATCTCAAGATCTTCATCGAGAACATAAATAAAAAGGAGAACTTAGATCATTTTAATAAGAGATCCCCCCCTCTCCCCCCGTCTCAGGAATCAGAGATCATAGACACTCTGGAAGCAGAGGAAGAGGTGGATCTAAAGCCAGGAGAACTGGTTCAAGTCATTTTAAAGAAAGAAGCGGGGCCCCAAGTCATTTTCCCGTCCATGTAAGAAGATGGGGCCCCGCTTCCACTCTGGCAGAAGACTGGATGGTCATCCTGTACAGGGGATACAAGCAGATGCTTCTAGAAGCCGCAGGAAGGTGACGTGAAATGAGCATGATGGGGGCTGTTGGTTTTACCCACCAGGAAGTTGTGGTGATTTTAGTTGGAACAGTTTTATTGGAGTGAGTGGTATTCAGAAACCAGAGTGCAGGGTACGTAGGGCCCAGGAAGCAGTCAGCTGAAACCAATTAGTTATTTTTAATATGTATATTTTTAAGTTTATTTTAGAGAAAGAGGAAGGGAGCGAGAGAGAAATATCCTTGGGAGAGAGTCACTGATGGGCTGGCTGCCTTGTGCATGCCCCACACTGGGGATTGAGCTTGCAACCCAGGCATGTGCTCCGACCAGGGATTGAACCGTGACCTCCCGATTCATGGGTCGATGCTCAACCACTGAGCCACACCGGCTGGCGAAACCAGGTATCTCTTAATGTCCACCTCTCCAACTCAAGGTGGACTCCATTCAGGCTCTAAGCCCATCTCCTGGGAGGGAACTGTGTTTTCACCCAGGAGACCACTTAGACACACAACATTGGGTTTCTGCAATGACTCTGTGAGACCATTTTTAGGGATTCATGGGCCCTGGCCAATCCTATTATTGCTTTCTCTGGTTAGTTATTTTTATGTTTTTTTAATGTGAAACATTCAGTGGGATGAAGTGCTGAGACTGGCTGGGAAAGTGGGTGTTGAATGACCCTGTCCTTCAAGCAATTTCTCAGCGTGAATGGAGAACTTCCTACCCTGTACAGTGAAAGGGTGGTGTCGGCTTGTCACTGGAACCTCTGGTGGCACAGCATTGCTGCGCCAAATACCTATCATTCATTCATTCATTCACTCACATATTCACCACTGTCACAGGCGTTAAGGAGATAGAAACGGGGAGCAGGGCCCTGGCTTGGTGAGCGTCATGCCAGGCACTGAGAGGTCCCCGGTTTGATTCCCTGCGAGGGCACATCCCTGGGTTGCAAGCTCAGTCCTCAGTAGGGGGCGTGTAGGAGGCAGCGATTGATGTGATGTCTCTCCCTCTCCCTTTCCCTGTGAAAATCAATTTAAAATGTTTTAGGAAAATAAGGAGCAGATAAGGAATGTGCTCTCAAGAAGCTTCCAGAGAAGCAAAGGGGTGTTTGTGTGTCCAAACAGCACCAGCCCCAGGTAAAAGGACGAAGGAAACTTCCTCCATGGAGAGTCTTCTCTCTGAATCAGCTGTGCATGGGGCACGCAGAGGAGGTGGGTCACTGCTTGGCCTTGGTATTGCCCTCCTGTGACCTGAGTGTGACCTCAGTCTTCCCAGGGCTGTTTGGGCTGCAAACGGTCAACCCATGGAGCTACTTCCGCCCACGCAAAGGGGGCAAAGGGGGGGCGCGGGTGAGGAGGTGCCATCCGAGCTTGTGTTTGGAGTTCATTGCAGTCGCCCTTCCCTGTAAAGGGATTATGAATTGGGTGTTGGAGTAAAATGATACTTCTGACCTGTTACGTACTCAACGGGGTGCATTAAAATTTCAACGAGGACTCTCAGCCCCTATGATTGGAAGGCCCGGACCTTCTGTGGCAGAGCCAGATCGGTGCTATGAAATCCAGTCAGATTTTCAGGAATGTCCCACGTATCAGGGCGCAGAGCCCACCCACCCTCCACAGGCAGGAAGTCCTCTTGCTTCCAGGAGTTTTTCTCCCAAATATTTTTGGGCTCTTCCACCCAGATCGTCTGTGCATCTCAAAGGTCCCCTCGGTCTCCTGGAGTTACCCTTGGGAGTGTATGTGGGGCCAGCAGTTCTCGCCGCTGTAGTCAGAGCCGTGGGGGGCAGCTCTACCGTCCCTGCCCTTGGCTGGCTACAGAAGTCGGCCAACCCGGGCTCCATGTGCGTCCATCCGGATCGCCCCTGGGCCTCTGAACGCCCCTCCCGCTGGGGTGGCAGGGGAATGCTGACGGGGGAGCCTGCTCGCTGTGACTTCACACAGACACTGAGGAAAGAAAGAAAACTTGATTTTCCTCAAAGAAAGAAACTCAAGGACCTCAGCCAGGCTTGTCATGCAAATGGACGCAGAGTGTCCGTCGTGCTCCCAGTTATGCCCAGAGTGGGAAGAGCAGAGACCGAAGGAGACTTAACTCAGAGGAAAGAAAAACATTGGCTCATCTGTGGGGCACGGGTGTTAAAGGGGAAAACACCCCTTTTCACGTGATTATCTGTTTTCACCTCCTGCGTTGGCCCCGGAAAATTGGATGCTCGCTTAGAGCTGCATCCCAATGGTGCCAAGAAAGGCACCGCCATGAATCTCCATTTGGATTTATATTCAGTGGGGACGGGGACTTGTTGGCGCCTTCCCTGCTGTCTCCGGAATGTAGGATAGCGGCACTATAAGTATTTGTAGGTTTAATAAAACCCAGCCCCATAGAGAACGCTTTGCTGGGCCTCACTGACAGGTTGAGCCTCGAGTCCCCAGCAGCCTGACCTTCTAGTTCGGTATATCGCCGCGCCTGAAGACAGTTCCCATCATATTCCCCCTAGTTCCCTCTGAAAATCCTTCAGCCCCAGATCTCTGCATCGTCCTGTTTAGCAGGAATTCACTCTGAATTATCTCTTTGCTGCAAACTTGCACGTTCAGAAAACGCATAGCTCTGTTTCTGGTGATACATTGTCTGGGTACCTGAAGCAGACTTTCTGCTAATAGCAATAAAAAATGCAAGTGAATGGATATTTTATAGAATCTCCTTAAAAGCATTGAAGAACGGGTAGAATACAGCCGCAGGGGTTTATCAGCCCGGCATCAAAGGGAAAGCAGGAAGCAAGAGGAGAAAGCCCAGTTTTTACCCCAAGGGCTGTTGCTGAATCCGATGAACTTGAACTTCCATTTTCATAGTATTTTAGGACAAGCTGTGTGTGTGTGTGTGTGTGTGTGTGTGAGAGAGAGAGAGTGTGTGTGAGAGTGTGTGTGTGTGAGTGTGTGTGTGTGTGTGTGAGTGTGTGAGAAAGAGAGTGTGTGTGAGAGAGATAGTGTGTGTGAGAGAGAGTGTGTGTGTGTGTGTGAGAGAGAGAGAGATTGAGAGAGTGTGTGAGTGTGTGTGTGAGGAAGAGTGTGTGTGAGAGATAGTGTGTGTGAGATGGTGTGTGTGTGAGTGTGTGTATATGTGTGTGTGTGTGTGTGTGTGAGAGAGAGAGAGATTGAGAGAGTGTGTGAGTGTGTGTGTGAGGAAGAGTGTGTGTGAGAGATAGTGTGTGTGAGATGGTGTGTGTGTGTGTGTATATATGTGTGTGTGTGTGTGTGTGTGTGTGTGAGAGAGAGAGAGAGAGAGAGAGAGGGAGGGAGGGAGATGGAAAAGTTCAGTGCCTGTTCCCAAATCCTGGAACCGCAGGGGTCACAGACCAGGTGGAAATATGATTCCAAATTAAACGCGACTGCACCTTCCACACACACTGGACATTTTAAGACAAGTTGCCTAAGTAGCAGCCAAAACAAAGGTAATAAAAAACCCAACCCAAAACCAAAACCCCAAATCCAAAAACAACTCTTCCTGGTAATGAAAATCAGAAGCTGACCTTTGTGTGGAAGTAAAAGTCAAATTTCTGTGACCTGGGTGGTCCAAGCATGTCCAGTCTCCTGTCTCCCGCAGCCGCCACACCAGAACAGGCGGATCGATGAGCTTGTGGGCCGGGTACAGTCAGATCACAGACCCCACAGTGTCTGGCCGTAAATCTAAGGAAGGATGCGTAAACCCCTCAGAAGAAAATGAGAAGCCTTTGTGGAGAGACATCACAGACCGTCTGATACGTTGAGAGATACTCTGTGTTCATCGATAAAGGACTCAAGATTGTGGGGAGGCCCATTCTTCCAAATTATTAGAGTCGACGCCATTCCAATAAAAACTCCAATTTACTTGGTAGAACTTGACAAGCTGATTTTAACATTTATTTCGAAGTGTAAAGAGTCAAGAATAGCCAAACTCTCTCAGAGTTGAAGAAAAAGAACAGAGTCTTTGCCTACTGACATCAGGAGTTCTTTTACAGACACAGTAACTGAGATGATGTGGTATTGGGACTGGGCGTGACCGGAAGGCCACGTGAGGACGGTGGCCTTGCAGTGAGGAAGGACGGACTTTAATAAACGGTGCCGCGGAAGAGTATTACTCCCATGGGAAAACTATAAACATGCCCTGCCTCACACCATAGATGGAACCATAAAGAGCTGTCATTCTGTAGTTTAAAAACAATCAGATGGAGGCAGCTACATATAATTCTACTGAGTTAAAAAAAAATCCAGGCAGATTAAAACCTAAATGTAAAAAAATAAAACCACAGATAACACAGGAGAGCATTTTTAAGTCTGAGGATCAGAAAACGACCGACAGACACACACCATCGAGGAAAGGTTGGGAGATTTGATTACATAGAAACCAGAAACTCTCTTCACCAAAGGCACCATCAAGAGAGAAGAGAGCAGCAACAGAGCGCAGTGAGGTATTTTAAACCACAAAACTGATAACTACGTCCTGTCTAGAATATATAAAAATAACCCCCAAAGTCAATAAGAAAACGACAGGCAAACTAGTAGAAAACTCATTCAAGGAGTTGTACAGATCTTCCAAATTTGACATCGTTTCTCATACAAAGTTTTAAAACCACATCTTTTACCATCGCCCCCGACCTCATCAGACACGTCCTGGCACGTTGGAAAGCTGTCAAGCTTAGCGTGTGACACGCGTTTTTCAAAATTCTAATCTCCTTTGGAGAGCTCCAGCGTGATCACCAGCTACGAGCACTATCGATTGTTTTCCTCCGAGTGACGGGCTCACTTGCTTGCTTTCGAGAAAACGTCTGCCAAATACCGTGCAGAAGCCACAGCTGTCAGTCACTGTTCTTCCAGGAACAAATGGACAGAAGCCACGAGGTCGGCTGGAGACTCAGCCGCGCAGTCCGTTCCCTCCGGGCGATGATTGTGCGCGAGTCCGCGTGCTCCCGGTGAGTCACAGCGAATCACATCGACAGGCAAGCGCTCGCGGGCAAGATACACGAAAATTAATTTTCACGTTTCTGTCGAGTGAAACTGGCATTTTTATTATTTTTTTACTGCGAGTAAAAAATATGACTTGTGAGTCCAGTTTGTTGCCATTGACTTGACCTGGGCTCGGCGCCCACAGCTTGACCATCAGTGCGAGTGTCTGTGCAACCAAGAAGCTAAATGCTACTTCGTAGTCTCATAAGAGAGCCTGGATTTTGTGGGCCCCCCGGAAAGGGCTCACGGACCGCTGGGGACCTGTGGGCCACAGCTTGGCCACTGCTGCCCTAGATGGGGGTTTCCCCAATGGCGACAGCAAGGCAGGCATCGGCACACCTGGAGTCCAGGTGTGATCTGTCTTTTTCCGGGACACCCGGCTGGGTGGGTAACCGAGGACATGTTGATGGGGTACAGGAGGGGACTCCTTTGACATTATCCATTTGACTTCATGAAAGACATGAATTTGGGGATGAATGTGTTGATGTCAAAGATGAAAAGAGGTAATTTCAACCTTAATTTTTTTTTTTCTGGAAATGGACGTTAATAGGTTATTTTTGAGACTGGATCAAAATTTTCCTGGGGTCTAAATGTTATGAGCCTACTTACCATATTTTATTGGTTAAGTTTCTTTTAGTATCAAACAACAAAACACACACACACACCCACACCCACACACCCACTGTCTTCAACAAAAAAGGAGAGGATTTCATCAAGTGCAGGTCAGACTGGACTCAGCAACCTAATGGGCCAGAACCCAGTTTCTTTCCGTGTCTGTGCTTAGCCCCCTGTGGTGTCAGCTGCATCCTGAGCCCGGCCTTTTTCATGGAGAGAAAAGGGGTGCACGTTCCGAGAGTTTTATCCACATGCCACGCAATTCAGGGGCAATGGAGTGTCATGTTGGGAGCCACCAAAAAATGTGGGCTCTCCTCTTCTGGGACGGAATTGGGACTTGTGCTCACCCCGAACCAATAACCGTGGCTGGAATAGGACCGAACCGCTGTGCCCTGTCCCGGGAGCAGGGTGATTTCCACACCTCCCCCTCCCCCTCCCCCTCCCCCTCCCCCTCCCCCTCCCCTCCCCCTCCCCCTCCCCTCCCCCTCCCCCTCCCCCTCCCCCTCCCCCTCCCCCTCCCCGGGGACATTTTGGTTGTCATAACTGTATGTGTGTATGCATGTGTATGCATGTGTGTGTGTGTGTGTGTGTGCGCGCGCGCGCGCGCGCGCTCACACTGGCATCTGATGGACAGAGCACGAGACGGCTCTGTTCTGCAGCGGGGCTGGCTCTTGGAAGGGGAACAGGGGGTCCTGGGAATCCCACCCTGAGGGCCAGGCAGACGGGTGGGGGAGGCACTCTGGCTGCGTCTGCGGCTCCTGATCAGGAAGGAGACTCTGGTGAAAAAGATCCCCACGGGAAGCAGCACATCCGTGGCACCAAGAGGTGAACCCAGGGCCCCCCCTGCTGGGAGCGGTGTGGCTCCGCGGGAAGGGCCCCCGCGGTTACTGGTTACTCGCGAGCCTGAGCCAGACCTGTCCCCTCTGAGCCAGAGAAGCGAACCTGAGGCCTGTTGCTGCCCGTCACCCTGGATGTTGATCCCCTGACCCGGGTGGCCTTCACAGCTAACTTAGCGCGACACAGGTCTGCAATGGTGACGGCACGTCCTAAGCACAGAACTAGGCCTCCTGGCCCAACAGGCGGGGCTGGGACTACAGGAAAGAAAAATCAACATTGCGACTTTCTCTGAAAAAGCTGGAGGAAATCATGGTGTTGCATCCCCCTCTCGTGCACCGTGCCCCCTTCCTGAATACCTGGCACCCCCTTTCCCCTCCCGCCTCGTGCCAGAAGAGCTAGCTTGGAGGGTGAGCGGGGGTGGGAGTGGGGGGGGGGATGGGAGGGTTGGTGGTAGGCACGTTTCTTGGCCACTTCCTGAGGCTGCAGTGGATTTCTTTCATGGACAACTTTCTATTTTTCTTTTTGCTTCACCTCTATCCTTGTGGCAGTTAAAGTTCTCCTTGGCTCGGGGTCTGCTCCCCGACATCATGGGGCACGTAGGCATGTGACTTTGATGTCCACGTTCTCCTGGGAGCATGGACAGCGGCCCTGACTCCCTTGTTCAGAATTTTGGGACAAAGCCTTCCCTTCCTCCTGTCCTCGGTTCCTAACGTACCCTCGTTTCTTTTCTTCGTGAGAAACCTCCAGGACAGAGGAGATGGGGAGGTGTTTGGGGATCTTAAACAATCAGCCCCATTTATTACTGTCCCGGGGGCAGAAGCGACCCTTGGTTGGGAACGTCATTGGCAGCCGCTTGTTCTCTGTACGCATCACCTGATAAACTCCAGGCCCACCTGGGAATCTAACCTCATGCCCGGAGTGAGCCCAACGAAATGAAACTGAGAACACAGATCGCTCTTCAAACATCGATACACGACATAAAGAGAAATTCAATAGGAAAGCTATAGCTGTAATCCACTTGGGGGGCTATTTTGTCTTTTGAACTGAAACGGACTGGATGGTGCATCTTAAAATGTGGCTTTAACGGAGCCTGCATGGAAGCCGTCATCTTCTGGTGATAAATCTTAGAACAGCGACTCTCAGCTCGGGGCCATGTTGCTCGCTGCGGGCACGTTGCATTTGTCAGCGTCTGGGTATATTGGTTGGTACAGCGTGGGGGGCGGGGTTCTGCTGGAATTTGGTGGGTAGAGGCCAGGGCTGCTGCTGAGTCTTCTACGATGCACAGCACAGATTCCTGCAACAAAGAATTAATCTGACCGAGATGTCAGCGATACTGGTGCATTGCAACCCTGCCCTCGGCAAGCATGCGCATTCCAAACCGGGCTAAAACAGCTCGTTTCTTTGGGAAAACTAAAGGGGTGTGTGTGTGTGTGTGTGTGTGTGTGAAAGCTAGGTTTCCAGGAATGTCCCTCAAAGTATTTACATGGCACGTGACGCGGGGGGGGGGGGGGCGGTTAGGGCAGGAGGGCAGGTGGTTCCACGTTGCGGGTTGATTTCTCCGTTGTCGGTGACTCTCGGTCACTAAGTCCGCGAGGTGCCGTTCATGGAGACCCAGGCTGTCACTGCTGACAGCTGTTCCAGTGTAGCTTTGGTTGTAAATACAAGTTTTAGTGATTACTCTGCGGGTTTTATTTACGGAAGAAAAGTCATAAAAAAGTGAGCCTGGCCCACAGATCACGCCAGGTAATGCGTGCGCACAGACATAATTTACACCTTCCCTCCTAGTTCTCACTGTTTTTCTTGGCTCTTTAAATTTCCTGCACAGCTAGCATATTGAATTTTCATAATTGCTACTGCATTTCTTGTAATTTATACTCATTTCCCAGAAACCTCTAAAGGGCTTATTGTTTGTCGCAAAGAGCAGGCCCAGAACTTTCACACATGAGATGAATGGAGTGCTCAGTAGGGATCGCGGTCATAGCGATTCTTCTTTAAGGCCTTACAGGGCAACAGCACCTAAAAATGCCAGGACATTTCTTTTCTGACGCCCTCACTCCACCCCCCCCCCCCCCAAGGAAGATTCTATGGTGCTTAAGCCTTTGAGAAGGTTCTGTTAGCGTTTTGGATTCAAGACTCTCCTTAATTGCCACTTTTCTTAGTGTTTGAAATGTGTCTGAATTAAAAAAACACTGTCAATATTGAAATGACAGCCCTCATCCTAATTCACTGAATTCTGTCACGGTGTATCTCTTTCCAGTTCCTCGTGAACACGTACACAGAAACGGGGAGACTTCACTCTCTTTTCTCTTAAAACCACTGAAGCGAGGGCCCTGACCCTCAGGTGTGCGGGACGTCCTGGCTGGGGAGTGGGGAGTTCGGTGCAAGCGGACGGAAATGGCACGAGGCACACAGAGATGCCCGGGACCAGGCCCTTCATCCCTGCACATCCAGAGCAGCACCGGGTCCATAGCAGGTGCTCACGGAGCGTGGATGCTGCAAGAGGGAAGGGGACAGAGACGCAGTTGTGTGTGCACTTACACACGCATGCTCTTTTATTCCTTGAGAGCTGGGCAGTGGGGTACATCGCACATGCCACACGAGAGGGAGTACAGGCCCCAGGGCCCTCACTCCCGTGAGCAGCCTTCCTGCCGGCCGGCGGAGAGGTCCCTGCCCGGCCACGTGTCCCCGGGACGCTGGCATCCCTGCGGGAGAGGGCGCTGCGGCGTCAGGCCGGGCTCTCGGTAACAGCTCTGAGTGCTCGTGCCGCTCTCGCTTCTCTTGCTTAATGATCCACTTTTAGTGTCACCCGCGGCGGTTCCGAGTTCCCAGCACACAGCACGGGTTCGGTCTGTGTTCAGGTGGTTGTAAATGTGCCCGGGGCCTTCAGTAAGGGGCGAACGACACTCATTTAAGTCAGAACCGGAGGCGAGCGTCCAGCCGCCGCAGGAGTAAATCCTAATCCCGACCTGCCTCTCGGCTCTCCTTCCTCCCTGTTGCTCCCTCCCCCAGGCGACAGGCAGAGCGTGATGCCTGGACAGCCCTGAGGACGGGAAGCCTGGCTGGTTTCAAAGGCCTCTCTTGTCTGAGGGTCCGGAGATCTGGGCTCTGGGAAATGAGTCCCTGGGGACGCTGGGCAGCGCTCTGCCCCGTGCGCGTGGGGCACCTCCGGGGAGCCTGTCGCTGTGGCTGGGAGCCGGGATTTTGCCGTTTCCAGGGCTGAGAGGAGGCCTGCTGGTGCCTACATAGGTCTGGGAGGAAGGATTCGTTTTGTGTGTTTTTAAATATTATTTCCAAGTTTGGGATTCTGTCCCTTAACGAAGTCCTCTCTCCGTGTGACAAGGGGACGTGGAGAAAGGCCTCTCCCTCTTGGCTGGGGGAGTCTCCATGTTCAGTCTGGCCCTGGCCGCCTGTGGGGAGCTGTCATTAGAGCCCCTCAGGGTCCCCAGGGAGATGGGCCCCGTCCCGGCCCTGCTCCCACAGGTAGGTCCTCTGCCTCGGACTCCTAGTCACACTGTTCCCACTCACCTGTCCTGTGGATTATTCCCGTTGTCACCAGACCCAGCGGCTGGCCTGCCCCAGGGAGTCTCCGCACACGCCCTCCCTGCAGGGGCCCGGCCCGGCCCTGGCACCCAGGTGCCGCCGGTGACTGCCATCTCGGCACGTGGCCCCGGGGCCTGTGGAGCTGAGGTAGGCAGGTGGCCCTTATGCCCTCCTCTTGGGGCTGTTACCTGGCTGGGTCTTACCTGACGTGACCGGGAGGTTACAGTTGGTGTCACAATGTGCCCTGGGCCCATATTCAAGGGAGAAAAGGGGAAAATGGTTTCCCAGGTGACCCGAGTCCGAGAGGTGGGTGGGCCTGGCCGTGGGGACCGGAGCTGAGGGAGGCAGCGGGGCCTGTTGGGTGTTCTCCGCCAGGGCCCATAGGTGGCACTAGAACCTTGGAGATCTGGCTGCCACGGGGCCTCCAGGGTTGAGGGAGCCGGACCCTGAGGCGGTCGCAGTGGCTGATCAAGGGCTCAAAACCCAGACAAGACAGTGCGGGTCATGCCCCGCACCAGCAGAGGCGCCACCCACCTGACCTTTCCTGAGGGTGAAAGCAAAAACGGAGACGAGAGGAAGAGTTCAAAGCCGGTGGGAGATGGGAAGGAAGGGAGGGGAGGAGGGGAGGGTGCTGAGGAGGAGACCCAGGGGATATGAGAGCAGAGGATTGGGAAGGTGGGGGGCGCGGATGGGGGGCAGGGCACAGAGGAATGGGAGCAGCTCCTGGAAGGGTGACCCAGGGAAGACGGTTGGCAGAGGTGGTTGGCAGAGTGGCCGGCAGACGCGTAGAGGGGGTCTGAGCGAGGAGGCAGACCAGCCACGGAGCTGGCCTTCCCCCATCATCCTTCGGGTCTTTTATTAACGTATAGAAAATGTGTTTAAAAAAGGAACTATACAGAGGCTAAAAGCTACCAGGACTAAAAGCACTAGTTCACAATGGTTAACAAGCGGAGACCCCAGTCTCTGAGCCACGGCCGGACAGGCTGGGCGTCGTCCCCGCTCCCTTCCTGTCCCTGCGCTTTCCTTCTGTTTCAGTTCGTTGCCGCGTTCGCCGCTGAGCAGTGCGGTGTTTTCCTTCTTCCTTCTGGTCTTTCCTTCGTGTGAACGCTTTTCCAAGCATGTGGTAGCTACAAAGTCAGTAAGTTGGTCTTTGTTATTTGTACCTGAAAAGGCTGTTAAAGGTTAAGAGGGCAAACGCAAACTCGGAGGGATGGAGGACCTGGCATTGGTGATGTCTCAGAAAACTGTCTCGGTGGGTTTCAGCTGGCCGAGGCCTGATCACCCCCCCTCCCCCCCATGCTCACAGGGCTCTCTTAGGGCGCCTGGCAGTCCTCTGGGCCGGAGTGTATTTGAGGTTTGAGTAACTGTGGTGTGTGGGGGGATGATTGACAGGAAGGAGGCGATGTGTGTTAACTCCCACAGGTTCCGAACCTTGAGCCTGTGGGACATTTATGTGAGTCTAGGCCTGAGGGGGCCTGGGTGGGGTGGGGTGCGTAGGGAGCGCTTTCTGGGCTGATGTGATCGCATTGACCATGGTGTCTGGTGCCTCTCACAAGGGACCATGACGTGCGGGGCTCTCTCTCGGGGAGCGCGACCTATTCCTGTGTCTAGAATGTCATTCAGTTAAGAGGAGAGGGTTCATTTCTGGGGTTGGGGGCTGGCAGCTAAAAATACAAGTTACCAAGAACTGGTTTCCTTATCAAGTCCCCAAAGTGGCAGAGAGAGAAGAGATTGTAGCTGATGGTCCTCGGCCCTCCCCGGCCCTCTGGGGGTGGGGGGCAGGTAGGGCAAGGGACAGGGAAACCAGTGAGCAAGTGAGTGAGTCTCCTGCCTGTGTGACCTCGGGCAAGTTACTTAACCTGTCTGTGCCTCCATTCTCTCACCTGGAAAATGGTGAAACCCGATCCAGGGTTCTGGGGAGGATTGAACAAAGTAACACATGTCCAGCCACTAACCCCCCCCGTCTGGAAAACAGCAGGTGTGCATGGATCCCGATACTCTCAGCCTTCGTTTGGGGAGAGGAAGTGAAAAAGTTTATGCCAAATCTGATCGCAGCTGTGTTACTAGCCAGCCCTGTGAAATGAGCCAGTCGCCTAACCGTTCTGGGCCTGGGGGTGAAATGAGAGAGGGGTCAGATATGCAGTCCCCTCCAGGCCTGAAGGGGACTGGGAGATGCCAACTTGAGTTCCATCCCCCTGATCTCATGGGACAATTTGTTTTCTCTTGCCTCAGACTTGCCAAAGCTGCGAGAGGGGCCTTGGACCTCAGAGGCTGGGGCGCAATGTGAGGGTGGGAGCCTGCCCAGCGTTGGCCTGTTGGAGGCAGTGTTGAGCATGTTTGTGTTCAATGTCAGGATGTTCAGAAGCAGCCCTGGGTCTCCCTGGGGCTCTGAAACCACTGAGGGGAAGAATCCAATCGTTCTCACCCGTGCACCTGCCTCCTGGCCCTGTCTCTGGACCCAACCCTCTCCGTGGCCTAGAGGTTCCCGGCCCCCTGGGAGAGCCGCTGGGGAGACGGAAAGCGTTAAACGCTTCTGACCTGGAAACTCGCATCAGCCCAGCCTCACAGCCGACAGTGAGGAGCGGTTTCACTGGTTAACAGAGGGGGCAGGGTTTTTCTGAGGAACAAGAGCCGTGCTATTTGGATGTCCTGCAAGTGCCCGATTAAGCCTGGAGAAGGAGGGAGGATTTCCGGTTTGGAGAAAAGGCAACACTGTCCAAAGACGGAGAGGCTGGCCAAGGACATTTGGACAATGAAGTGCTGCAGGTGCAATGAAGTCATGCTTCAGGCAAAGGGTGACCTCGAAAAATTAATCAGAAATGCTGGAGGTGACAGATCGGGCTTGTGACTGCTTGGGAAGGAACGTGCTGTCCAGGCAGGGTGGGTGGAGCGAGTCAGGTTCTGTGCAGCCACAGGCCCCTGGGACCTCCACCTTCCAGGTGAAGTGGGGAGCAGACAGGGGTGCTGGGGCGGGGCACAAAGAGCAGGGAACTAATGCCGGCCCTTCACGCCCCGTCTCTGCATTTTTACTGTGGGTCCATCTGGAGAAGGCTTGCTTTTAGTCTCTAACGATCCACCAGCGTCTCTTTTTTTGTTATTTGGTGGCCAGGCAGAGCTGGCAGCAGCTCCCGGAACCTGGAGCTGTGGGCACGAGGCAGACTCCCATCTTCAGGTTGTGCCCCAGCCTCTGAGGTCCAAGGCCCCTCTCGCAGCTTTGGCAAGTCTGAGGCAAGAGAAAACAAATTGTCCCATGAGATCAGGGGGATGGAACTCAAGTTGGCATCTCCCAGAGATTCCTTTAAGGGTTTTGAGAGCAGATAGTGAGATGCAAGACGAATGTGCCCTTTGGAGCAAAGAAATGGGAGTAAGGAACTGGACTGGATGGGAGCCTGCTGATCAGACAAAAGCCACAGAGAAGCACATGTCCTGAGCCAGGGGCTCCGCCTTTCCTGAAATCCTAGGTGGTTAAATAAAAAAGAAAAATATGTTCAAGCCCCAGGTGTATTTGCAATTCCTGGCCACCAGCTAGTGGGTGTCAGTGCCCTCAGCTTTGTGCACCTGCTGTTCTCACAGGTTCCGTTTCCCCCAGAGGAGGGAACAGAGAGGAACTCTAAGCCCTTTCTCACCGGTGCTTCGACAAGAGCTCTTTGAAAAGGTCCCTGAATGACCCTTTGTCCTTGAATCTACAGCTCTGTCCTGGGACTGGCTTATAAAGTCTACATGAGGTTGGGATTGTTTGGTTTGGCATTGAGCTCATTGGCAACCTTGGTTCTCCAGGTCTTTCTTGGGAAGGCCAGTTCTCAGGATGCCAGGAGCAGGTATGAGGTCTCTTACGTCTTCATGAGGAGTGGGGCTGTGAAGGGTCCGGGGCATTGAACTGTTTGTGGAAGTTTGCTCTGCATTTCTTTGCTGCCATTATTATTCTTATTATTGTTATTATTATTAACAAATCTGTTCATCTGTTGGCCAGTTTTCCTTTGGTGTGGGTTCTCCTGGTAACCTGGAGGCACTTGCTGTCCTCACCCCCAGATGACTCACAGGGGGTTACAGGAGGGGCTGGGGTTGTGATCGCCCCCTGGTGGTGACACTTAGCAAGCTCCCTTCTCCAGTTAAATCTGGTCTAAAGACCAGCAGGAGTTTCCCACAGATTTGTCTTCCCCATTCCCCGCTTCACCTTCCAGAAATAACCCAGGAGAATGTGAGTGTACTGAGCTGGAAATGATCTCTCTGATGGGGAAATGCGAACAGGAGGAACTGTCTGGATCCTGGGTTTAGGCAGTGAGTCTGTAGCCGTCATCGGTGGGTTGTGTGTGTGTGTGTGTGTGTGCATACGCATCCTGGGTGTCTCCAGGTAAACTGCCCCTGGGCAGGGTGCACACTCCTTCCTGTCCCTGGAGGGACGCGCTGGTGTAGGCCGGGTGCTCTGTGGGTGCTGCTCAGGATCCACCCCTGGAAGAGCACCTGCTTGGGGGAGCAGGATTAGCAGGAGTCAGGGAGGGAGGTAGCAGCCCTGAGTCAAGTTGACCATGGGACTTAAAAACGATAAAAATTTGTGACAAAATGACTCTACTTAATAAAAGGAATCTATAAATCCTTGGACTGAAGGTTGGGTGAGCTAATCTTTGAAGTCCCTTCCTTGCTTTAGGATTCTTTCACATGGATCAGGGCCGTGCTGTGAGACTATTTATAGAAGTGCTCCACAGGGTGTGGCGCTTCCAACAAAAGGCAGATTGGGGTTTCTGCAGCGCTTCCTGAACGTTTCTCTGTGTCAGTCCCTTCAGGAGACGGGCAGTATCGGTGCCACTCAGGTCCCTGGGCTCTGCTTTCGCAGACAAAATGAGTGCAGCCTCCTATGGGGCATAATCCTTCCTGCAAAGTGTGTGTGTGTGTTTCACTGATGACTTCTCCCTCCATCCTTGCTTCCCTCCCTCCCCACTCCCTTCCTAAATAAAGCAGGGTTTCTGGTGCATTTTCATGGCTTGATTGTGCTCCCTCGCCAATGCCAATTTCTATGCAGATTTTCAGATGAGAGATGGGCATCAATGACTGTTAGAAGCCATCCTGGCCTCATCTTTCATGTAACAGGTGAGGAGATGGAGGCCCAGAGAGGTGCAGCGCCCTCCTGGGTGTCACAGGGCCAGCAGAACGGCCTGTCGCTCAGCTCATTCAGTGTGCTCCCCGCTGTTCACTGGTGGCCCACTCCACGAAGTCTCATTTAACTTACAGGTTTCTAGAAAGGCTTGCTTGCGTTTCCCTGCTTTTCCTCATTTTTCTGAGGCCCACAGTGAACTGAGAAATGGAAATGCCACCTCCGTTTTTCGGACCTGGGCATGTCAGTCACATCCGCACCACAGCCGTGACAAGGCCTTGGCGGCCTGCTAAAGGGACAGTGTGCACAGCAAGTGACCACAGGTATGGTCGTCAGCCCGAGGGATGGTCTCCTGGTTATCAGAGCTTGGCTAGGCTGCAGGTGGAACAGGTACCCGGATGCCCCAGTTGGACACTACAGAGAGTGGAATTGAGGCCTTGAGGAGGAGAGGACGGGGGAGGGCAGCTGGGGAAACAGCCTGGGTTTGGCCGGCGCCGTGGGGACGATGGCAGCTAATGTTTGATTTGGAGAAGCTGAAGGGTCCTGGCTTCTAGAGCCTCCAGCTTTCTCGGGCTTAAAAATCAAATCACAGACTAGCCAGTGGAGAGAGAACATCTCATCAGAGGGGAGGTGGCCCACAGCCCTCCCTGTTCACCTTGGATTTCTAGATGTCATTTCATTTCTCCTCTCAAAGGCAGAGAAATAAAAGAAGGTGGAGAAGCCTTCTCAGGAGCTCACCTCATTAAGGAGGCCATTCCTGTCTCTCTGGGACCAAAAAAAAAGGGGGGGGGGAACAAGAACAAAACCCTCAAACCCCACCTCTTCCAGGGAATACCAGTTAGGAGAATGGCTGGCTGGTCATATAATGTCTTCTCTGACTCTTATTAAGCCTCCCACATAAAGGAGAGCCTGGCTAAGGAGAGCAATCAGTTTGCAACTCAGAAAAAAACTGTTCGTGACATAGGACCAGAAATAAAGACCTGTGTTCCCCATGGAACCTCAAATCTCAGTGACAGGGGCCCTGAATTCTCCTCCTCCTCCCTTTCCTCCAGGCTGGACCCCAAATCACTAAAACCCAGCACTCTCTCCCTCTCCCCCTCCACAGAGACCCACAGGGACACAGCCATGAGCAGCTCCGGGCCAGCCAAGGGCACCGAGCACCTTGGGAACTATTGTCGGAAGCAGTGGCTGGGCTTGTAGGGTCACGGGGCCTCAGGGTAGGGGGCAGGCACAGGCTCCGTGGGGGCTGGAAGGGAGGTCACTACTCTTGAGATGTCACAGGGCCACTCGGCGGAAGGGTCAGAAGGTGAGAACCTCTGGCCTGTGAAAGAGGCTTGGGCTGGCGGATGGCAAGGTCGAGCTGCCTCTTGGGGGCGTTGTTCGCAAACTCTCTCGTGGAGGCTTCTTCCGTGGAGGCAGTGAACAGGGACACATGCCGGGAAGGGGAGGGCATCTCTGAGGGAGGGCAAGGGGTGCAGGCCCGTGCCCGTCACCATAGCAACCTGACTCCACCACTGGCCTTTGATTTGGTCTTTTAGGAAACGTCTCCCTTCTCCTCCTGGTGGGAAAAGGGGCCGGCTAAGGTGGCTGCCGAGGAGGGAGAATGGACTAGGGTCAGGCCCGAGGGCAGCAGAAACCTTAGGCTAATTCTCAACCGACTCCTGCTACTCCCTGCTTCCTTCCAACACTCAGGACACGTTGCAATGCACAGTGCTGTGACCCCCACCCCTTGCTTGGTTTATAAAATACAAACAAATGACAGAAAGGTCAGGTGGCCGGCGGCCGCCCACGGCTCAGAAGTGCAAGGACCGCCGCTTCCTCCCCGCCAGGGGCCGGTGGTTGTAGGGGCGCGTCTTCATTTCCACGAAGGGGATGGAGAACTCGTGGCCTTTCCAGTGGTACCAGTTGATGCCCTGGGAAGGAGAAAGCGTGTCAGATCCCCCGAGATGAGGCCAAAGCACAGCCTCGCTCCAGCCTTTTCCCTGGAAACGGGCTGTGGCCGGGCCGCTCCCCGTGGCCGGCTCTGTTTGGCCTTCAGGGTTTGTGTGCAAAGTCCCCACAGCACGGACGCATTCTGGAGGGTCGCCCAGTGCCTGCTCACTCCTGGTGGGAGGCCAGGTGGTTTCCGCAGACGGGGACCAACCCCGGGTTTGCCGGGACCACGGGGTTCCCTGGCTGCTGGCTTCCAGGGCGAATGCTGGGCACGTCCCAGCGGGTCACCCGTCACCCTGCCCGGCCCACGGGCATGTGGTCTCTAACAGGCATAGACGGGCCGGTTAACACCGGTATTTCTCATTCTCTGTTCCTGGGACACTTCGCAGGCTGCTTCCTCTCCTCCTGCTTCTACCCTGTCCTGCCCGCCCCCAGCGTCTGCATTACCTTCCTCTTCACGATACTCCTTCCCGAGACCCTGCGTAAGACCCGCCTGTGCAATCAACACACACGCCAAGGGACCCCTCGGCTCCGGCTCATCCGGGCGGCAGACTCCACCCACCTGGCTGTGCCTGGACTCCCCGTACTTCCCGTTGAGGTTGGTCCGGTGGCAGTTCTTATACCACCACGCCCCCTTGTAGGACAGGGCGCAGTTGGTAACGGCGATGTCGTTGTCTCTGTCCGCAGTGGAGAAGGGGCGTCCCTGGTGGTAGCTGAGGGAGTCCCCTGGGGAAAAGGAACACGCGGGAGGCCGTTCAGTTTGTCCCTCCTCCGTCAGGATTTTCTGGACGTTTGACCTGCTCCCAACCAACCGGCTTCCACTCACGGGACCTTCCACTGAGCCCCCCTTTTCCTTCCACCTGTGGGTCAGTCTGGCTGGACTGACCGTCCTCCCCTCCCCTGGGGCGGCTGCTTCCACGCTGCTCGCTCCAGCTCATCTCCCCCTTCCCCACCCTGCTCAGAACCCTGTCCACGCGGCACCCCCAACCTCTGTCTGTTTCCTCCAGGCCTGCAGGGGACAGACGTGCACAACTCCCTCTGTTTCCGGGGGGACAGTGATGAGCCTGGTAACACGGGACAATCTGGTCACCGCCATGCAGCCTCCTTATCTGTGAATGAGTCGGTCTGATACTTTGTTCACTGGAGTGCACTTCAATGGCTATGCTATGCCCGAAGCGTGGTGACTGGACCTTCCATGGGGCATCGGGCAGGGCTCGTGGCCACGGGGAAGGGTCTGAAATTTGAAGCGTAACAAAGGGAAGCGTGCCTTCTCTTTGGAGTAACGTACTTGGCTGGAGAGAGAAATAATTGGACAGAGGCCGGAATTGGAAGGGCAACACCTCGATGGTCCTCGCAGTGCCAAGAGGCATAAAAATGCTGCTAGAATTATACACTGGCCCTTAGCCCTAAAATCCGAGTAAATGCAAGGGCCCATCACTCCCTGCACCAAACAGTAGAACATTTGGCAAACACAGGCTTTATGGAGTAGACCCCAGGGAACAGACAGGCTGCGCCTCAGGACCGGCCCAGCATTTGGTTCTGATGAAACCATTAAGGCCACGGGTATTCTTCTGAGTGTAAATGTCGTCAGCGTCTGCACAGAAGATGTGGTGATGTACGTGGCTCTTGAGGACGGATGAGTGGAATGTGGACACCATTAGTGCTGTGGCTTGCTCCTTGATGGCTGTGATGGCAACTTCTGTGTGTGTGTGTGTGTGTGGGGGCATCTCAGAATATGCAGGATCTGGTTAGTTTCCTCAGTTCATGGTGGTTTCCTCGTGTCACTGAGGGGAGGTTTCTGCCCAGACAGCACGGGGTTCTGCTCTCTGGATAGGAGCCCATATTGAATGATTGAGACAAGAAGAATCGTCCTTGGCCCTCCCACTGAACTTCGGTGTTTAAACCTTAAAAGCACGCTCCCGGCCTGCACTGCCTGTTCCTGGCTGCTGTGCAGTAGGCAGGGATCCCTACGATCATGCTCCAGACGAGGAAACTGATTTCAGGCCGCCGGGTGGTGAGGGGCAGCCTGGCCGGGGCCAGTGATTCGCAGCCCGTGCCCAGCTCACCGGCCGGCAGGGAATCCCAGGGCAGCTCAGGCCTGGAGCGGGGGGCCCTGGTCTGCTGGGGGCCCAGGTACCTGCAGTGCCGTTGTAGCCGCCTACACGGAGCTTGTACAGGCTCCTGCTGTCCTCGACCGAGAACTTGTCATAGTGGGCGAAGGCAGCCTCCTGGCCGTCGCGCATGTCCACGCGCAGCTCGTAGCGGCCCTGGGATGTGATCCTGTGTATGTTGTCCAGCCCTGCGGAGACGAGCAGAGGACGCAGGAGCCTGGCACAGCAGCTTGGGAAATGGGACCGCGGCCTCTAAAATATGTCCCGGGAGGAGGAGGGGTATCGGGGACTCCGACCCTCAGGCAGATGGTCTGTTGTCAGACACACCCTCCCGGACTCCGACTCGGCCCCTGCGAAGGGCCAGCCAGGTCTGCGGAGGAGTCCCAGCACCGGTCAGCTCCGGGCCTGACGTCTGGTCTGACTTGGTGTCTGAGGAGCCCGGAGCCTCAGCATCCCAGCCCCGCCCCTGCACCTCTCACTCCAACCTGGTATGGCTGACAGTGGCAGGAGCACCACAGGGGCCTGAGGCTCTGGCATGAGTGATAGGGGGCAAGAGGTAGAAACAGTGGTCACAGGAGTCGAGGGCGGACCCTGGGCCCAGGATATCCCAACATCCTCCCACCTCCCAGCAGCCGGCGAGGGGTCAGTCTACCATTCATTCCACACCCCTCCTCTCCCAGCCTCCACATAACTCATAGCTGCCTCCCTCTTGGATAATCGCCTGAACGGGAGAGACTGCACCCAGAAGCTGCACCCTCCACCCCCACGCCACAGGGTGACCTCCATCAGTGCCTGTTGCTTCCTTTGCAACAGGTATCCTGTTACCCTGCTCCCCCCTCTCCTGAGAGCACCCCCAGCTATACCCCTCGAATAAGAATCCCTGTCTCAGGCTCTGCTGCTAGGGAACCCAACTTAGGACATAAACCAGGGGTCACAGTGTCACCCCAACCTGAGTCTTGCGGCCATACAACGCATCCCCGAGCCAGGCCTCTGTTCAGGAGCCCTCACTGGCTCCCTGTTACCCACATCCTCAAGTCCAGAGGTCGCCTCCCCACTTTAGATACTATACGGCCTTCATTCACTTCATTCAACCCACCTGGCCTCCTTTCTCCTTCCCCTGTCCGCGCCTTTCCTCTGGCTTCTTCCCTGTCCCATTTGCCGCATCAGCAGGATCCCTGTCTTCCCTCTCCTCTGGTCCCCTTCCCTCCTGCGCACCCCTCGCTGCCTCCCCGTGAGGCTGAAACAGTGGTCACAGGCTGCTAGGAGATGGGAGGGTGTCAGGACATGTCCCCTCTCCCCCGCTTCACCGCCCCCGCCCCCTACCGCCGTGTCTCTGAGGATCTGTGGCCTCTTTGCCAGGAGCTCACATGTTAGTATGGCGTTTCCCAGTGTGGGGCGACATCTCTGATGAGGACAAATATCTGGGGCCTTGGGACTACATAACCTTGAACGTAAGGGGAGAGAAGTATTTCCAAATCCTATCCTTAATAGATTAAGGAGCAGCCTTAAGCCTGATTCTAACCTTAACTCGCAGTCTCGTTTGGTGCTAGTACTTCTGTGGTTTAACACCCAACACTTCTCATCTCACTGTCACTACCAGCAGCAGCCACAGGCTGAGCACTGGGTTTAACGGTCATTTAATAACACTAGAGGCCCGGTGCACGACATTTGTGCACTGGAGGGGGGGGTTCCCCTCAGCCTGGCCTGCGCCCTCTCACAGTCCAGGTCCCCTAGGAGATGTCCACCTGCGGGCTTAAAGTCGGACATCCCCTGAGGGGTCCTTAACGCTGCTGCGGAGGTGGGAGAGGCTCCCGCCACCGCCACTGCTGCTGCGCTCTCCAGCCATGAGCCCAGCTTCTGTGGGAGCGCACTGACCACCAGGGGGCAGCTCCTGTGTTGAGCGTCTGCCCCCTGGTGGTCAGTGCGTGTCACAGCGACCAGTTGTTCCACCGTTCGGTAGATTTGCATATTAGGATTTTATTATATAGGGTGAGTGTTGTTTTCCTGGCATGGATTTCTGAGGCTCCCTTTAGGACTGCACATAACCAGCTTCCCACTTGGGCGATGTTTCCAAGTTTCTTTCCCCAAACAATAGATTTATGAACTAAACAGCGATATAGAGAAAACACAAGTGCCGACAGCTTAGGTGTTTCACAGATGGGACAAAGGTTGTGGGGACAGGCATGGGTTCAGGGCATCGGTTTGGGCACAGAGCCCTGCCTGCAGTGGGGGCGCTGGGAACTGCTGTCTGCCAAGCAGTTTGCAAACTCGTCGAGGGCCAGTGTTTCCTAGTCACTGACTTCTCTCTCAGCATTTTTATGTGACTTTCATCTCATAGATTTATTACCTACATCAGCAAACACAGATCTGGTTTCCTAACAGACAGTCCGTAATTTTACCACTGACTGACAGCGACGCTTTACCTGCTATCCTCAGGCACTGTAATAGGCAGCGGGGTTCAGAGATGAAGATGATGTGGTCCAAGCCCCACAAGTTTATGTAGTATAGTCAAGGGGGATAAGGAAACGGACACTGATTTGAGACAGGAAATTGGCCACCAATAAGGGAGGGGCCCATTCTCCCACAGGCAAAGGGTGAGACCAGTGGGTGGGAGGGCTCCCTGGTCTTTGAATGGACGTGGATGGACACCACGGTGTGCAGGGAGGGACAGCTCCTTGCAGAGGAAGCATCATCAGTGATTCCGAGTGTTCACAGTTGGTGGGGGTGGGGCCGTGTGGGGAGGAGAGAGGTGCTCAGGGTGGGCGCAGGCTCCAGGGCAGAGGAGAGAGGCCGGGCGAGGGGTCAGGGGGCTTGGCTTTCACCTGGCGGCGAGGCGGAGTCGTGGAGACGGCTTACACAGGGGGCTGGCCGCCGGGCAGGTTTTGGGTGTGAGAAAGCTCATCCTAGGGGCCCTGTGGATGCTGAGTGGTCCTGGAGGCAGGGAGGCCAGTGAGGGGAAAGCGAGTGAGGCCCGGATGAGATAGTGACGGAGGAGTCGGAGGCCACCAGTGCGGAACACGCTTATCTCCTCTCCCCGCCTCCCTGGACCAGTGGCTGAGCATCGCACCAAGAGGGAGAGGCAGGTCATCAGGGTGTCCCGCCGTCTGCCTGGGCCAGGGGTGTGCTTCCCTCCTCACACCTGCTCAGTTCTCAATCTACACCTCCGCTCCTGTCAGAACTCGGGGACACTGCTGGCCACCTCTCTGCCACTCTCACTTCCCTCCTTTGCTGGCCCAGGCCGGGAGTAACATTCCCCCAGAGAACCGAGCGTGCGTGGCGCCTGCCTCGTTCTCTCTTGCCTGCAGGCTGGCTGGCTGCTCGTAAGGTGACCCGCCGCCCCGTGGCCCGCATGCCCCCTAGCACACCAGGCCGATCCGCGCTTTGTAGTTGCTTCCTGTCAAGACCCATCAGCATAAGAGACTATTAATGAGGATGGGAAGAGACGGGGCAGAGAGGAAAATGCCACAATGAGATAAAAACAGATCAATAGTGCAGCCAAACAGAGCCAGAGGAACTGAAAGCAATTCACGAGCTGTCAACTTCTCAACCGACCCGGGGGTGCTGGTAACCCCCGATGGGCCCAGAGGGAGTGCTGGACCCAGAGCCAGAGCAGCTCCCAGGGAAAGCAGAGCGGGCGTTACCCAGCCAAAACTCGTCCTCCAGGTTCCCGAAGCCAGCGCGGTACTCCGCCCACTTCCGGAAAAAGTCGGTCTGGCCGTTCTGCCGCCTCTGGAACACCTGGGAAGAGAGGGGGGTGGAAGCTGGCCGGAGGAAAGTTGTTGGAAGCGAGTTTTCCATCTGCGAGGACGAGCGGGACAAGGGGCACCGCGGGCAGGGCTGGTGTTTGCACGGCCGTCCGTTCCCTGGAAGACGCGCAGCGCCTTCTCCAAGGGCAGAGGCCCCGATGGCGAGGCCGGCTGTGATGTTGACACTAATCTGCACCCAGCAATGTAGAAAGGACTCGGACACAGCGAGCCCCCAAACAGGGGAGTGGGTGGCTCTCAGGTCCGTCCTTCGCACCAGGCCGTGCAGCAGAGAGCATTTCTCTCCGCAAGAACAGGCCCAACTCCACATCAGCAGTGACTGTCGTCATCCCATCGCAGGCAAGGAACTGCATAGCTCACTTTGCTAGCTGTTTAAGTGCTCATTTCATCTAACCTCCAATCCATCAGCCTCGGCTTCAATGCCCAACTATGCTTTACGAAGGAGGCACAGATATGTCAGAAGAGAAAGGGAAATGTCTCCCAAGTGTAGCTATTATGAGCACAGTCCCCATTTCACTCCATTTAAATACTCCTTTCCATGCGCACCCTCCCAGCTAGCGCCGGCTGCTGCGGGCCAGGCTGCTGCAGGCTGGGCTGCGGGAATGCGGGAACCCTCCCATCTGCAGTGGGGCTGCGTGATGGGCAGGGACGTTAGTGAAGCCACCCTTCCCTTCTCTCTGTCCTGAACTATCAGACGTGGAGGAGGGTGGTCACAGGAAATGGTGTCTCTTTTCCTAATCATGGTGCCCCCTGAGGGCTGGGACAGTTCTGGAGACGAACCGGGGAGTCCAAGGAAGGATGGGGACACGGTGGCCTTGGTAACCGGAGGTGGCTGTCCGTGCCCTGCCCTCCTCTGCTCCCTCATACGCAGCTGTCCGACAGAAAGGTCCTAATGAGCTCCCCCCAGAGGCTCACCTCTGCTACTCCTCTGGCAGCCGCAGACCCCAGTGGTTAGGACCCGGGCCTGTCTGAGCTGCTGGTCCTGCCCCGGCACCCCTGCCTGCACTGTCATTGCAGAAGCAGCCCCTCCCTGGGCCAGGCCACTGCAGCCTCCATCTGCTGTTCCTCTCTCGGCCGGGCCAAGCCTAGGACTGGGCTGCTGAGAAAGGGCCCCGAGGACAGTGAAGAGCCTCCAAGAGGGACAGGAGGGGAGTAACTGAAGGGACGGGCAGAGGCTGTGAGGTGTGGGTCGGTGGGCGCTGCGCCTGGTGGATGAGGACCCCGGGCTGTCTGCACGCGTGGAGAGCAGCATGCGTACTTACAATCCAGCCACCCCCGTCCGTGGTCATGTCGCAGTACACCTGGAGCTTCTGGCCGGGCTCTCCGTGGAGGAAGATGGTATAGACCCCACTCAGAGTGTCGCCATTCATCAGGTGCTGGGCACAGTCTTGAGGGTGAGGGAACACCCGGCCCCCTGCACAGGAAAAGAGGCGACCTCCAGAAAGCATCCTTTCTCCCCCTCTGCGCAAACCCCTTGATCAAATCGGAGAAGGGTTCAGAGGGTCTGTGGGACCTCATCAAGAGCCGTGGGACATCCACTCTGGCCTCACCCAGTGTGGGAACCCTGCCTCACCCTGTATCCCGCCTAATTGATGGAGCAGACAACAGACCAGAGAGCTGGGCTCACGGTCTGGCTCCTCCACTTACCTGTTGTTTAGCTTAAGCAAATGGCCTGACTTCCCTGGGTATCAGTTTTCTCGTCAGTGAAATGGGGATAATAAAAATACCCCTCCCCCCAAAGATGAAGAGGTGAGTGGTGACTCAGGTGATGGTTACAGGTGCACAGGCCACCATGCTTCCCTGGAGGGCCCCCTGTCACAGGATGAGAGGCATCTAAGCCAGCAGTCGCCAACCTTTCAGACCTCAGGGATGAATAATGGTCCGTGGACCACCGGTTGGCGACCGCTGATAGACAAAGCCTTCCGCCACCCTCACAGCAGACACTCAGGAGCTCCCAGACAAGCTCAGTGTTAGCAAGAAGACGGGCATCTATTCCTCGTGCAGAATCATCTCCCCATTGGACTCGACCCAGTGGCTGTGCTCTACAGTTCAGTGTAAGCTTACAGACACGGCAGGGGGAATCACGGCCTCTCATCTTTCAGAAAGAGCAGCCCAATTTGTAGAACAATATCTAATTAGCTGAAAGAGAAGCTTAAATCATGTGTCTTGAAGAGCTTAGCTTCAGGGCACATTTTAGTGCTTAGCAGGCAAGCTGAGGGGGAGAGACCAGTGGAGGGCTCTCTGGACTGCAGGAGCTGAGAGAGCACGTGAAAGGCCAAGCTCGAGAGTGAGGGGCAGTGACGTGGGGCCCGGGAAGCGTAAGGTGCAGCAGAGGTGATCCTGCAGCCTTGAACTGTGCAGCAGTCTTGAAGGGGCTGGGTAAGGACCTCATGGGCCAGTCACCACAGCACCCCCTGGTGGCAGTGCCTGTGCACTGCAGGGTGTGACCCCAGGCCACTTGGAAAGACAGCTGGAGGCTCAGAGCAAGTGACAGCCTCATGCCACACAAGGAAGGAGACATACGGCCTCTTTGAAGGCCCAGGTCATCTGAGACACCTGTATGGACCATCAGGGAAGCATCCTGTGTTGGGGAGAGGTTGTTGGGGTTCCATAGACTTTACAGGAGGCCCCTCTGGAGATGAGTTACCCCCAGCACAGGACTGCCCTCCGCTCGGCCACACCCGGGACAAGGGTGGCTCCCTTTGCAGGCAGTTTGGAACAAAGGCGCCCACCGACTTCGGGGAACGACAGCGGGTTTCTATAGAACCTGTGCTTTGCCAAGTGAGTTTTCATTTTCACTTCATTCTTGCAAGAAACTTGAGAGGAAGGCAGATCATCGTGAATCAAAAAACTTATTTTACAGAGGAGTCTGGTGCCCAGCGGGTTGGGAACCCCACTCTTCCTCTGGTCCATTCTCCTCTTCTCTGAGAGGCCAGGCAGTGGAATTGCCAGCTGGACTGTGTCCCCAAGGGGCCCAGTGGTCGGCTTTCTCTGCCTCGATCCCTACAGCTGCCTGGATAGACTTAGAGTCTCTCTGTCTCTCTCTGCCGATTTCCTTTTCTCCATTTCCTTCCCTCCCTCTTTCCCATAGGTGTGTCTTGAGTGGGCAGGTCCCAAGATTTAGATGGAGGGTGGGGATGGGGAAGAGAGTCTATTTGTCCTTGAGTATAAGCCTTGGTTCCAGGTGCTACCATTAGGAGCGCTCTGGGGTTACTGGACTTCCGCCTAGCTAATAATGAAGACCACACTGATTACTGTTCCGTTGCGTTCACTGCGTGTGTGCTGTGATTCAGACACTCTCAGGGAATTGTCGGGACAGATTTCATGCATCGGGACCCTCCCGATGTCCTACCATCTACTCTCAGCAGAAACACACCTTTACCCTCACACAGATCATCCGGTAGTTTTGCTCAAGGCAGACATTTCAGGACCCAGAGCAGCACCGGAGGCTTCCTTCCCTTTGGTGCAATCGCTGGGCCCGCTGACAGAGAGGCTTGTCTGTCTTTAAGGCACAGGCTGTGTTGATTGCCAAGTTAAGAGGAACGCAATGCCAAGTGATCGGGACACTGAAATGGCTCATAGTTAAGTGTTTCTAGATGTAATTGTGAGATCGATAGGACGAGCACTTACCGGAAGAATTGCTCAGAAATTGGTTCGTGTTGGGCATCGGAAGGCTGGCTGCGAGTGGAATGAGGTGAGCTACATGATGCACAGAGCAATCAGACAGCTCCAGCGGCTGGGAGTAAAGGAAGAGACCTTTCCGGTCCCTGCCCTGTCCCTTCCATGTAAGGGGTTCCTGGATACAGTCTCTAAAGTGGTCTGAGTTAGTGGCTTTGGAGAGTGTCTGTCCACTGCCTGTCCTTACGGCCGTAGCATCAGGACCAAAGTGAGATGTTGGCAATTCTCTCTGAGAACAGACCCAGCAGAGCAGGGTGTGCGGCTCCACAGCAGCGCAGGGACCGCCTCTGGCCCCGGAACTTACTAGTAGGTGTCTTTTCCCCAGAAGTGGGCTTGTGGTTGTCAGGTTTGTGGGAAGAGCTAAGTTACCTGGTCAGCCCACACAGGCCGTCAAACCTACCACCTTAGCCACCTTGAGAGCATCTTCTAACTCATTTACCTATTTATTCTTTTATGCATTTGTTAAAAAAAACATATAGGAAGTGTCTGTTGGGTTCTAAATAGCGGGCTAAGAAAGAGATGGAAATATAAAGAGAAAAATATATAGTCCCATCTTTCAGGTTGCTCACACTCTAGTGGGAGAAACATACAAACATAATCCCAAATTCTATGTGCTCTGGAAAGAGATAAACACAGGGAGCCATCAAAACTCGGGAGTGAGCATGCCATGAAGCCGGGGCTGGTGGGGCTAAGGTGAGCGGTGGGGCCTGGAACGGTGTAGGGATTGGCAGGTGCTAATCAGAAAGGGCTTCTTAGTTTAGGAACTGACTGATAGAGAAGTAAGCCACAAATTGGTGGGGAAGGGTATTTCTGGCCAATGAAAGTGCATAGCCTATATTGGGGAACTGCAGGGTCAGCCAGGAGACAGAGCAAGGGCGGGGTTAGATGGGTGAGGGAGAGCCTTGGGGAGGTAAGTGGGGACTGGATTATGCCACTTAAAGAGTTGAACCTTCTCCTGAAGGCAACAGGCTGAAGATTCCAGCAACGGACTTCAAGTTCAAGTTTTTAGAAAGCTTGTTCTCATTGAGAATGAATGAGATGGGGGTGAGACTGGAGGTAAGACTCGTTTAGGAGGTAGTAGCGGGAATCCAAGAGGAGAGGTGGCAATAGACTTTGAGGAGGTGATGGGAACAGAATCAACTGAGTCATAGCCAGCCTGGATGTCTTCCTTGTACACAGAGTCGCTGAGGAAGGTCCTCGAGCTTTGCAGACCACCCGTTTTCTACCCACCAGTCTTCTAAGTCTCCCCTTTGAAGACCAGCTAAAGGCACCCTAACAGTAGAGAAACGTTCTGACATAACCTGCCTTACTATTCCTGGGACTCAGTTATATCAGGAGACCCACTGCCATGGCAGATTAGTTGATCATAGACTGGCAGCTGCCAGCCTGGTGTCTGTGTCTCTTGCTTCAGCATGGCAAGGGGAGGGTTGGGTCATGGTATTGCCACCTCCCTGGTCTCTTCCTGCCTTTCTGGCCCTACTTGCATCCATTTTCATATTGAACCAGAGTGACCTTTCTGTAGTATAATGTGATCTCTGTCTCTCACGTGCTAACAACCTCCCAATGGCTTCTCCGAGGTGATGGCTTCTTGCAATTAGAATACAACCCCAGGGCCTCACCACGACCCACAGGACCTGCAGGCTCCGGCCCTGCCTGGTCCTCCTTTCCCTTTACCACTGGCTGGCTTTCTTTTAGGCTTCGGAACATGCCAAACTCATTCCTCCTGCTGGGTGTAGACATCGCTCTTCCCTCAGCCCGAATTCTCCTCCTTGTCTGATTCACTCTCATCTTTCATGTCCTGGCTCAAATGGCCTGACATCCTAGCTGAGGCCAGGGGCTGGGGCTGAGGGAAGGAAGTGGCAAGTGACCATCAGGAAAGCCTTTCTAGTACAGGAGCCGTCCTGGAAATTAGCTCTTCACATCAGGCCCTAGTCCATTACTCTGTTTTTTATGGTCTCACCACTACAGTGGGGCCTTCACTTACGAGTTTAATTCATTCTGAGACTGAGCTCGTTAAGGAGCTCGTTAAGTCAAATTACTCTATCAACTCAATGCAAAAAATTGGCCGAGAGACAGCTGGTATCTCAAAAAACTCGTTAGTGGGGACACTCGTAAGTCAAGGCCCCACTGTACTTGAAATTACCCCATTTCCTCCTTTTGTCTGTTCCCCACTGCCTCATGCCCTTGAAGTGTTTAGTATAGTGTGTAACCCACTGTGAAGGTTCAGTCAATATTTGTTAAATGTAAGATACCATGTGGACCCTATTTTCCTTCCTATGATTATGAAAAGGGAAATGGACATTAGCTTTTCTGAGAACATGTGGGACAGCATGGCTAAAAATGGGCCAGATCAAATTTTGTATATAGTGACATTCAAGGCCCTATGGCAGGTGGCATTACTGCTTGACCACATTCACTGCTCTCCCTATAGAGGGACCAATTGAGTAGTAGACAACTATAAGTAAATTCAGGGACATGGACCAATTCCTTGAAAATCACCACCTACTGAGAGTCACCCAAGATGAAACAGACAACCTCCGTGGTACTATTAACTGATAACTCTGCGGATTTGCATGGCCCACCATCTGCTGTCCCAGAACCCAGGGTTGGCCAGTCTTCACTAATTTTCACAACTTCCCAAACGGAAGCTTGTGTTAGAATAGACTCTCCGAGTTTCCCTAAAAAGCCCCAGAGATCAGCTCGGCCTGGATGTGGGGTCGTGCCTCCTGCGAAGGCACGGAGCAAAGGCAATAAAGAAAACTTCTCATTCCCCATCTCTGGGAACCTCCGCAAATGACTGTCTCCGCTTAACCTTCAGGTTAAGACAGCCTATTTTATAGTGTTCACTGCCTGTGAGGACAGCTTCAGCGAGCGCCTTGTTTGCCGCTTACAGGATTAAAAGAGACAATGAGAACTCCTCTCAGGAGATCATGTCGCCCAGTCTCTGTTGCTCTGCGGGAGTCTTTGTTTTCTCATTTATATTCGTGTCTCCAAAAGACAAGTAGACCTTGGATGAAATTTCAGGCGACAGTAAATTATAAATAATAGATCCATATTTTTCTCTTCTGTTCTACTTCTATTAAATTCTCCTTGGAGTTTTGTGCAAACACCGGGGACAAGAGGACAGGAAGCTATTAATGTGATTGTTAGAATGAGATAGGCTTATGTTCTAAAGGCAGGCATGCGAACAGGGAAGACATCTTGTTCAAGGGGGGCTTTGCAGAAGCCGATCTTTTCTCTCTCTTTTATTTAAATTTTATATTTTTAACACGTCAACTCTTTTCCAACCCATTAAGGAGTCATCTGTTTGAAATGAGTCTCTTTTCTTGGCCCACCCAGGACAAGATGTGAATTTGTCAGTGGATGGAGGCCACTCAGGGACCTAAGTTTAAGCTCTTTCGTTCCATAAGACAAGGCATAAGAAGTGCTTAGAATGATCGGCTGAGACCAGCGTCCTAAGAATAGGGTGATGCTAGGTGGAAAGCTCAGGTACTGTCAATGAAGTCAAAATGGATGCTGGTCGCCAGACTGAAATTAGCCTCTGAATCCATCAGCCCTGGTTGCCACCATAGAGGAAGCTCTGGAGTTCCTCAGCAGGAGCAATTCATGGGCCTCAGACTGGCAGCGCTCCAGTCTTCCCAGTAAGCGCAATGCCCTGCTCTTTGCTTCTCCTCCTCCTCTTTCTCCCTTCTCCTCATCCTCCTTTCTCCCCCTCCTTCGTTTGAAATAGGATCCCATATCTGGAGCCTACGGGGTACACCATGTGGCCTCTGGTGTGTGGGGGTGTAAGTGAGGGTTCTGATGGGGTGGCGTGGCAAGGCAGTGAGGACGCATTAATACCGACATTCAATTGACCGTGCAGGTTCACTGTAATTTATTCAGGGAACTTTGCATTTGGGAGCTCTGTTTATGTTTCTGTCATCTGTGTCCTTTTTATGGGAAAGAAATTCTTAATTCAGTGAAAAGTTCCAATCCAGGGCCTTTGGGTGGTAGCTTGGAAAAGAGGAGCTTGGAGGACCCTTTAACCTGTCAATGAGTAGGGAAGGGCTTGAACAAGAAGAGGTAGCACCTTGGTTCTGAGACAGAACTGCCCTGAAGGGGCAGGAGGGAGAGTATAGTTGATTTCAGCCGCACAAAAGAGATGAGGTGTCCTCTAGTTGGGGAGGACACATTTTGGATTCATGTCTTGGTTGTGAAACCAAGGTTTATTTTTATTTTCTAATCAAAAGTTTTTCTGATTAATGTGCTCATTGTAGGCACATTGTAAGATTGAAAAGCATAAAAAAGAAGGAAAGAGAGGACTCATTCACAACTCACTATCCTAAAAGCCACTGGTGACAGTTGGTGTGTTGGATCTAGTGTCCTGCTTTGCCGTTTAGAGCAGTCTGGTGGGGGAGGCCCCTGGGAGGATGGACGACTTCCCATCACTTCTCTGGGGTTAGGGATTGGGCTCTGGGGCCTGGGCAGGAATCCGTCGCCCTGGTGCTCTGAGATGGCAGGCAGACATGCATCTAGGGGTAAGGGGCAGGTCCACACTTGCCCCACACAGGGGCACAGCCACACCCCAGAATGTGGGGCAGGGAGAGAACTCAAAGTCCAGACCGGGTGGTCCCATGTTACAGACAGTAGAGAGAGGCACCATGGGAAGTGACAGAAAGGATTGGTACAGCACAGACCCCAGAGCCAGAACACCTGGGGTCAAATCCCAGCTGTCCTACTGAAGAGCTGTGGGCTCTTGGGGGAGTTACCTCCCCTCTCTGTGGCCCATTTCCTCATCTGCCGACAGGGGTAATAGAACACACCTCACAGGCTGTCCTGAGGATGACATTAGATCACACATGCAATGCAGTTAGAACAGTGCCTGTCACCGCCCCCAGAGGTTCGATATTAGTTCCCCTTGCACACATTAGGACACTCCTATCCTTAAAGGACATTTCCAAGTATCATCTGCTGATGCTTGGATGGGCAAGGCAGGAGGACCAGCTGAATTTAGAAGGAGACCTTGGTTCAAGTTCAGAACCAGCTGCTCACTAGCGTGGAAGTCATCTGATGTCCATGCACCTGTGGAACGGGGCCGAGAAGGCCCTCCTCCCCAGTTGTTGTAAGGACTGTATTGTGACCTTAAGAATGCAAAGTGCTTTGTGTGTAGAGAAGAACCACAGGTTCATAGTGAGGGTTCACTACTACTTCCTTTATGGGTGGATCTCTGATTACAGGCGGCAAGGGAAGGGGGAAGAACAAACCCTGCTGGAAAAACGCCGACGGAAAATCTGAACAGGAACTTGATGTCTTTACTCGGTGAGTTTAGTTGGTCCAGGTGGACCAGGGAGATGCACTGTGGTCCCTCTGGTTGTGTTGGTAGTGAGAGGTTTCCTGGCAGGAATCGGAGGGGAAAGGCAGGAGTGGAGGAGGCAACTGAGTTTCTTTGATGGCCTCCTCCTTGGCCCAGTCTCCTCGGCAGAGGCTCCTGCCGAGGGGCCTGAGGTCACACAGGGGAGAAGCAGGCAGGAAAGTGGCAGCCACTCACTCACCTGTGGTGAAGGCGGTGGAGGTGAGGCTGCTCCTCTCGGCATCCTGGGCCGCCTGCAGGAGCACTGTGTAGTCTGTGCTCTCAGACAGGCCTTCCAACCGGATCCACGTGTCCTCTGCATCCACGATCAGCTCCTGTGGAATGAGCCGGAGGAAGGGTGATGGGAGGGAAGGACCGGCTCGCAACGAGGGGTGTGGGGAGGGGAAGTCCGGATCCCATGGCCAGCTAGGTCAGTATTGCAGTGGCCATTGCATTGTCATCCTCTCCACCCCACAATAAGCAGAAAACAGAGCCAATAAGCAGAGAGGACAGCTCCTGCCTCCCAGGGGCATGCTGGGGTAAATTTCGGCACCTGGATGGTTGAATCAGTGCTTTTCGGATTGTTCTGGGCCTCCTCTTGGACTGAGGAAGCAGAACCCTAGGACTCCCTGCTCCACATGCAACAGACAAGCGCTGCTCAATCTGTTCCGCATGTTCAAGCTTCCCGATAGGATTTTACTCTAAAAAAGCCCTCCACTGCTAACCAAGTATGACAGCCTGAGCTTTAGATGGATTGTTTCAACCGATGACATAAAGCAGAGATTTGTCATCTCTTTGCAGTAGGCTGTGTACATGTGGCCTTTCTAGTGCTGATCAGGAGGCATAAGAGGCTGCCGAGTTTGGCATCCAGCTCATGTGTGCTCGGCCCTGCTAGTGAAAGGCCCTTCCAGTTTCACGTACTGATAGCAGCTTGGAAGTTTCCAGCGTGCTTTGCTTCATCATGTTGGAGGCACTGGCACAGCCGAGTGAAGCCGCAGAGGCAGATAGCCCCATTGTTTAGGGAAGAAGCCGGCACTCAGAGAGGGTTAGTGTTTGCCTTTGTACAGAGCCAGGGTTAGCGCCCAGATCTCTGACTTGCAGACTGGGGCTCCTTCCTCAGCAGCAGGCCGTGTGTCCATCAGGGAAAACCCAGTTTGCTCCTGTGGACTGCCTGATAGAAATGGTCCTCCCCCCTCAGTCGACGCTCACCTTGCGGCTTCCGTCAGTGGATTTGTAGGTCAGGACGTACTTCTCGACCTCGGCTCTGGGAGGCTGCCAGGAGATCAGGGCACTCTGTCTGGTGACCTCACTGGCAGTCAGGTTTGCAGGAGGGTCCAGTACTGCAAAGAGGAGAAAATGCCGGGAGCGCCTGCCCATTTGATTCCAGGCACATGTATCTGTTTGCCCACCTGTGTGGTCTCTGGGCTGCTCACATGCTGACCTCAGTTCTCGCCTGGACAGGAGCAGGAAGGGCCCCCCCAGTCACAAGGTGATCCTTTAGGGTCATAAGCATTCTGACAGCTTATGACCCTCACCCGGGCCTCTGGGCCTGGGGGGGACATCTTCCAATCTGACCCTCTGTCTGAATTCATGACCTTGCTGCACCTGCATGTCTGTGGTTTACTCTTGAACTTATAACACTCTCACATCTATAGCTTTGTCTACTGTTCTCCTGGCCACGACTATATCCAGCAACTCTCTCCCCAACATCAAGCCCTTTAATGTCCCGCAGACTCTCTGGCCAGATGCATTTCCAGGACTGGCCCCTCTTGGCCTGGTTCTACTGCTGTCACCAGACCCAAGTCAAGGCAGAAAGTAGACGTGTGTCTGCTGGCTCCACTGACTTTCATTGGCATTTGGGCTGCAGTCAACTAAAGTAAGGACAGCTCATTGCTGCTCTAAGAGCTGTAGACTAATCCAGCCCACCACACGGAGACACAGCATCCTCAGCACCCACAGGAGCCTCCAGGTGCCGGCCATGTGGCTGACCATGCACTCACGTGTGGAGAAGTTGGTGCTGATGGTGCCACTGGTGAGAGGCCCGCTGGTAGCATGCATGCTGATAGTGTAGTGGGTGCGAGGGAGCAGGTCAGTGAGCAGGAACTCCTCACTGTCTCCATCAACCAGGATGGTCTCTCCAGCAACTGAAACCAGATGGACATGGACAGGGATTGAATAAAGAAAGAATTCCCAAGTCCAAAGGCATTTCGCCAGAATTCCATATTGGATAATTTTTTTGGGGAAAAAAACATCATTCAGAGGTTATTTAGTTTGACATTTTATTCCATATAAGCATCCCCTCTTAATGTTGTTTTACATCTTAATTGAGAAAAATATTCCTTATTTGGAAGCTGAACTGTCTTTTTTTTTTAACTGATACTCAGGACTCTGGAGTTACAAAGAATAAGCCGAACTCTTTGTCTACATGACCACTTCTTCCCCGCCCTCATTACCTGAATGAGAATTCTAAAATTGCCACAGTGCTGGCTTCCTTTCTCTAGACAGGTAACAGTTTACCAGTGTCCCTGCTAAAAAGCAAGACTCAAGAGAGAACTGAGAACAACGATTGAGCTGTACTAACCAATGAAACCAATAGGATCAATGTCAGCTTTTATTTGTGCCAAGTCTGTGAATCCATTAGGTCTGAGACAGTCTCGTAAGGTTGTCACAAGCAGAGTGTTACTAATCAAAGACCTTTCTCATAAGTGCCTCCAACCCAACTGTGGGTAGTGGATTTTGTGCATTGATTTCTATCGCCTTTTGCCTTGTTGCTTGAGTTTTGGACCACTGTTTCAGTTCATTAAAATATATCTGAGTTTGGATTCTACCCATCACAGTTTTGTTTTATATGCAAATTTGGTAAGCATGCCTTCTCTGTATCCATTCAAGCTGTTGATAAAAGTGGTCATTAGACCAGGGCCAGGCCCCCTCCTGTGCCTTTAGAATACTCCTGAGTCATTCAGCATCGAACCAAGTTCAATAGGCACTTCTTCACACTAGGTAAGCGGGACCTGAGGTGGCAAGTTTCCCGTGGTCTAAAGGCATGCGAACAAGTCAAAATCTAAACGAACTCTTGGGAAGCGCATACAAATGCAACACCTGCCTTTGGTCAGTGTCCCAGCCACACAAACTGGCAGCTCAAACTCTCTGTGGTCTCTCCTATCTCTGCAAATGCACAGGCTGCTCTTGTTCTTGAGTTCCCTCTTTCCTCCTATTCTCTTTCTTTATCTAAGATCTGCCCCCTTTCTCCCCCTCAACACTGGGATCCCAGTCAGTGGCCATGGATGTGGCCCAAGGTGTTTTGTGCTTGCCTATGTTGTGACACTGCTCATCTGTCTGCACCATCACTAGGTGTGAGTTCTGTGAATCTGTGTGTTTTATCTCTGAATCCTTATAGCCTAGTAGGGGGATTGCACATGGAATAGCATCAAAAGGATTTGTTGAATGAAAGAATGCTAGCTGTTGCGCTGGAGTTGTGTACTTTAGTACCTGTGAGTCAGTGCACCTGGCTCTCTTAGGGGAATAATGGCAGCTCTGACAAAGGGATGGTGGTGAAGGATGGGTTTACTGGGCAGACAAGTGGGGAGAGAATTTCCTGGTGGAGGAAGCAGCATGTACAAATGCGTGGTGGCTTGAGAAGGCATGGTTAAGAGGTAAGAAATGCAGGATCATGAAGGGCAAGGAGGCATGGGAGGACTGAAATGGACTGTGTGTGCAGAGGGTTAGGATGTAGCCACAGGAAAGGTGTTCATTCTCTGAGGAGGGGCATTCAATCAGCTACAGTTCTCTGCAACTCCGTATATGACCCATTGTGTATTGCCCATCTAAGTGATAAGTGGGTTTTTCTAATGCCTTGCTGAAGGTGCTAGAAGATTTTCCAATAAAAAACAAGGACATAAAGTAGTTTTGGAAAAACTTATTCCTAGGGAACCTGTGCTGGTATGGAAGTTATCATTAATTCTTTTTCCCTTTTGTATAATAATCTATTTTGGTTTCTACTTTCCCAAGTTTTGACAATCAGTGTACTAGTATTTCTTTGTAGCTTACAGACTTGGCTTTCTCATATTTTTTTTTTAAATTTATTTATGTTTAATTGCATTTATTGGAGTGACATTGGTTAATAAAATAATATAGGTTTCAAGTGTACAACTCTGTAACATTGTATATCGCATTGTGCATTCACCACCCAAAGTCAAGTCTTCTGTGACCATTTATCTCTCCTTTACCCTCTTCTTTTTCTCCCCACACCCCTTTGTACCTGGCAATCATCATACTGTTGTCAGTGTCTTTTTTTTTTTAATTTCTCTTAATTTTGAAAATTAAGACATCTGCCTGACTTCTGTCTTCTGATATCTTTGTTCTCTGGATTCCTGAAGATAACCCACAACAATTCTGTGATCACATATGTACATATGCAATATGGGCAGGGAAATAATTTCTGTAGGCCTAGAGACCTGGACTACTCAACACTATTTTGGTTTGGGCTTCACTATTCAAATAACATAAGGTGAACAAGCATGGTGAAGAAGACACTGAAACTCCGATTTGGGGCTGCACGTGGATAGAGAAGACCAAAGCAACAGGAGAGTTTATTAGTTCTTGGTCCTTTGCCACTGTTATGTATTATCTGCTCTGAGCATGGTCCTATAACTAGTGTTTTTCTTGCTCTTTAAATATCTAGAAAAGTCTGCTTTCTTGCTCATAGCATTTTGGGGTAAGTCTTAGCTAAATTCTTAGTTTATCTTCCTAATGCGATTTCTCCAGTTTTGTATTTGCCCCTGGTTATGTGCCCTTCTCGCGCCTTTCAGATCCCGCTCTCTCAATTCCCATAGTTGATAGAGTTTGGGGACATCTTGAGGGCAGGAAATCTCTAATTTGTCCCTCAGATGGACAAAATGCCTTTTTTTTTTTAACTTTCATACTATATTCTGCCCCAATCCCCGCCATGCCCACCCGTCTGAGGTGCAGACCTGCAGACACTCACCTGAGAAGCGTGTGAGGACAATGACGTAGCTCTCCACTTCGCCCACAGGTGCCTTCCACTGCAGCAGGGCTCCCGTCGGAGTGATGTTGGTAGCAATCAGATCCACAGGGTTGTCCATGGCTGCAACAGAATAGAACAGCAGGGAAAGTAGGAGCAGCTACAGGCTGGTCCCGTGAATGGTCCCCTGTAGTTCCACCCACAGGGTCTCCCATACTGTCACTCACAATGCACCTCTGCTGCTGTGCCTTACAAAACAGTGAAGTGAGTGGAGACCATGCTCCTTTCTCCCCTCTTGGTTCGTTACATCAGCCCCTTCCTCTTCTCCCCAGATCTTCCTCTGAATTAACTGACTTATGTGCAGAGTGCTTGTCAGGTTCTGTGGGGGGGTCCCAAGGTATGGCCGTGTGTCTTAGGCGTTTCAAGCTAGATGGCAAAACTGAGAACATATAGAAGTTGTTCTAACTCTTTAGTGAAGAGGAGACTATGCTTCCAGGCTATTTGCACTTTCATAGATGGAAGGGCTTGGCTTGTGACGTGATCTCTGTTGAATGTGGTGGGAGCTCCAAGGAGGCAGAGTAGCTCCAGCTCCTAAAACTTAGTATGAGTCTCAATAAACACTTGTGCAATGACTGAATGGGAGTGAGGTTACCTCTGAAGTCCTATCCGACTATGTATTCTTGCTTTTCTACTCACAAAGGCTCACTCCGTACTCGGTCCTGCTATCCTTTTTGTGAATGAGAGGCAGGAGATTCTTCCAAGAATGCCTGTTGGGGAACCAGGTCTGCTGTTATAGGACCACATTCCTATTCTAATTTGTCCATACTCTACGTCTCCCTTCCCCAAACTTGGGATTATTTTAGAAATGGATGTTATTACAATAGTTTAGGTATCAGCTCAAACTTAATGTCATGTAATTTACTTTTTTTTATTGTTTTATTGCTTAAAGTATTACAAAGCGTATTACATATGTCTCCTTTTATTTTCCCCGCCCTTGACAAGTAATTTACTTTTGAGGGCCATGATGTGCTGCTCATCTGGTTTTGTTCTCTAATCAAAGGTTTTTATTGCTTGCCTATGTCCCTCATTTCAAAGCAACAGCAAGAAATTTTTTTTTTATAATTTTAACATCTGAATTGTATCCCTAATCTGGGCCTTCAGTGACTTCTTCAAATGGAACTTTATGTGAATAAAAGAAAAGTCTTATGACACTGATCAGTTTGATCTCTCTGAGCTGAAGCCTGAGACCCTGAAGGAATACTCATTTCCAAAACTTGTAAAATCATAGACCTCATGTTAAAACAACAAATGACAACAAAATAAGACATTTCTGTGAGCAATCTGGGTATTGGAAGTTTGCAAAATAGTGCTGCCTGAACATGAAGGAGGGTGGTTTGGGTTGGTGCACTGTTAAGAAATGCTGAGGAATGAGTTTTTTTACTTAAGTTTCTGCTCTCTTTTACGTTGGGGGTTGGAGACTCTTAAAATCCATTTAGTTGTCCTCAGTGAGGAGGAGCCTACTTTATCATGAATTCTAAGACTTTCAGGAAGGTGTGAAGGGGGCTTCTACTGACCCACTGGGTATCACTTCGGGTCAATATTTCTTGATATTTTATTGGTCACAGATAATTTAGTGGCAGGGGTAAGACTGAACCCAAAACATGGCTGGGTTTTCTGCAGTCACAGGTCTGGAAGGAGACCAGGGGGATTAGGATATTCTGGGATGTCTTTAGAAGAATGATTTTGAGTTTCTGAAGGGATGTTTCTTTGGCCTTAGAGGTGCTGTTTCTGTACTTGTTCGAGTATCTATAGAAGCAGTGAGGAACTCCAAGTTACATTCCCTTGCTCAGAAAATACTGTTCTCTAAGGGAAATCCAGGCGTTCCCCTAAGGATGCTTTCCCATTGACTGGGGGGATGAAAGCTTAACGGGGTGTGGGGGGGTCAGGTTATCAGGGCTTAGGGACAGAAAGCTTTGGCTGTCCCCACTGGTGACTTCTACAGCAAGTCTGTCCTATCTTCAGGTGGGCTGGCTAAGGGGCAGAGGAGGTCACCACCTTCTTCCTCCATCCCTGGAGCAGCTCCTTGGTGGTTGTGGCCATATTTGATGAGGGGTTCCATGACCCCACGGGTTGTTACTGGAATAACAAACCCCTTCCTTCTCTGAGGTGCAATTTTCTTGAGCTGTTTAAAAAATTAGATGACATGATTCAGATGTCTGTTCTGAAATTCACTTCCATTGTGGCTCTTTGAAAGGCCACATTTCAAATAGGAAGTTCCTGTGACCTAGACCTGCATGACCCCTAGGGGGTCAGGAGGAGAGAGGACTCTCAGGGAAGAGAGAAGTTGCAAATTGCTTTGCGTGACGCAGAAGTCAGAGGGGCGCCCAGGAATGGAACCTCTGAATCAGCCAGAACACCTTCACGCTTTGCCTCTTCTGTTTGCTGCAGGTTCTCAGTCAGGTTCTGACTTGGCCCACGCCAGGGAGACAGGCCTACCTGTGTGCATGAGAGTGCAGACACGCTCACTCTCCTCCCTGCCCCGCACGCTGTTAAGGCTGATTTCGTATTCGGTAGCTGGGTACAACTTGGTGATGGTGAATTCTGTCACAGTGTTGGGCACCACTGAGCTGTCCAGCCGCCCCACTAAGGAAGAGCAGAGTCACAATTAACTCTCAGCAGAATCACTCATCAACACAGTTCATGGTACAGTCTACATAGGAGCTCCCAGCAGCACTTGGTTAGGAAGCACTGATGGTGCAAGGCTCAGCACTCAGTGGGAGAGAAGGTTCATGGACTGGGAATGTTGGAGCTTAGAGACCCTGCATGCTGGCTCCACCCCCTCATTTTATAGGCTTCCCGGAGCAGAGGAAAAAGAACTATTTATTAGGTGGTTTTCTAGCACGCTGGTCTTTATAAAGGCAGCACAGAGGGACTGGCCAAAAAGGGTGGGTCCTGCAGACCTGGAACATGACCCCATCCCCTCCCGGGAAGTGAGTGTGTCCTCCGCCAATGCCACATGCACCAGTTAGAACTGGCAGGATACAAGCGAGGTCTGGGCCAACTTCCTCTGACTCATAGCTTGGCTAGAAATAGGGCCACTGTCACTGTGGTTCCCTCCAAGCTCCCATCTGGTTCTGCTGGGTCTTCACACGTCCCCCAGGGCTCTAGTCTTAGACTTTACTCTCTCGGGAGTGCACATGACCCCGGCTCCTGGCAGATTCTTTCAGGGCTCTCTGTGCCTCACTGCACTGCCCACTGCCAAGGTAACAGGGAGCAGTTGCTCTGCTGGTGACGGGCCTGCTTTCTAGATGAATGCAGTCCCACCTTTTAGGAAAGGAGCTGGTGAGTGCAGGGCCTTGGGCTGCTCCTCACCCACCCACTCGTTCTGATGCCACAGAGAGGAGGGCAATGCAAGCCGGGTGACAGCCTCTGGGACACGCTACTTCTCCCAGAACCGAATCCCATTTGTCTCCGAGAAATGGAATGGCTTTATTACCTTGGGTTGGCCGGTATGATACTCGGTAGTAATCAAAAGATGCGACAGGAGGGCTCCAGGAGACCACAACTGAGTCCTTGGTCACATTGCTAATTGTGATGTCTTTGGGGGGATCAATTCCTATAAGGAAGGCGGTGGTTGTGGGAAAAAGACAGAAAGCACAGTGTGAAAAACGAATTCCTCTCCCTGGTTTTATGTGGACCAAGAGCTAATGGTGTCCCAGACCATACTGAGTGGTAGGGCACCCTTAACACCATGGTCAGGCTGAAGTCTCACCTGCAGCCTCATGGGCGTGGCCCAAGCCACATTCGTGGAGGATGTTTAAATGACATAAAGTCAAGCTGGCAAGGTCTGTGCCTGTGCAGCAACTATTACCTACTTGAAGGCCAACTGGGAAGCTTCCTTTGTTTGTATGCTTTGTTTTAAACTAGAAATAACATGGCTATTTTCTCTTGGGCAAACCTAGCTCTGTCAGTCTCTATCCCTTATTTTTTTAGCAGCCAATTTTGATTCAATTTGGAAAAAAATGCCTATTGACTGGAGAGGGATTTCAGAGAAAATCCACTTTGCTAAACTCTATTTCATTTTTACTGTGCACTTTAATGTTTTAACTGCTGGATGGAAACCAGGTGTGTTGAATCCACTTGTCCAGTTGTGAGTGCTTGTCAGCATGTAGCAAACTACCCAACACACATGTCCTCACCCATATTCACACTAATATTTGGGACTGTATTTGGGAATGATGAGATGAGAATGATCCAATCCATCTCAGAGTGCCCGTGTTTTCCTAACAACATGCAAATCAACCCTGTTCTCTGAGTACCAGGGCCCTACGTGGTTGAATGCTAGTCCCATCTGATTCTGGGGAAGCATCATTTGCATCAATGAGCAGTTAAGAGATGGCTCTCCAGAATAGAAACAGGTATCTCCTTACTGCAGAATGTTTTCTTCTTGCAGACTAGCTCTCTGTAGGGCTTTGTCCTAGGCTGCTAGAGGGAGGACCTCTGGACCAATACATTTAAGCCCTGGCCTCCGCAAGACATTGGGCCCATCCCACCTTCAAAGTGGAGTTTCCCATCTTTGCACTGTATGTAACTACAGAAGAAGTGGCTTTTCCACAGACCCTCTTTAGCTGAACGAGGCAGTCTCCTGCTCCTTGGGTGTTTCACTTGGTAAATTTTGTTAACTTGTCAAAGGCTACTGTCCCCACCTTCTGTCAAGTCCTGCAGCCTCACCTGTGGTGATGGAGCCCACGATGGGCTCAGAGGTCACTGTGCCGTGGACGGCCACCAGGTTCACGATGTACTCGGTGGCCGGCTGCAGGCCCATCAGGACAGCGTGCCTCTTGGTGGCATCCAGGGAGACCTCCGTCATCTCTTCCTCCTTATCCCGGGGGCTGTAGTTCAGGATGAGTCTGTCTGCTGGAGGGGATGGGTCACTCCAGGTGATGTTCACGCTGGAGGAGGTCACGTGAGAAAAGTGCAAATGCGAGATGGGGCGGAAGCCTGCAAAGCAGAGAGATGGGCGGTTCTGAAACACAGGTGAGGTAGGGGGGCCACCTGGCTAGAGGAGCGATCTGACCGAAGGGGTGTGCTTTCCTTGCTAATAAGGACCACGCCTTTTCCCGCTGAGCCAGAGGTTCCACCTCCACCGGCTCCAGTCCTGTCCAAGCCTATACCGAAAAATGAAGGATAGACCGGCATTACCTCTGTGAGTTATTCATAAAAAGATCCAGGATTTAAAACCTTGATCCTGGCAGGGATTTAACATGATCCCATGGGGTCTTCTGATCACCCACTGATTTAGTGCAGGTGAGGAAAGAGACAGATCAGCCCCTCTGTCTGGGCTACTCAATCAGACACACATTTTTAGGCATCCAGGTGGCTTTGCTCACCTCTCCCCTTGACTTCAAACCATTCCCTCTTGACAATTTATTAGTGTGTCCTCTACCTGTTCTTTCTCTACCCACATTCTGCCTGGGTGACCTGCTCACACTAAGGCCCGTGGATCCCTGAGTGCAGCTGGGCTGCTGCTGCCCTGGTACCTGTGAAGGCATCCACGGTGGACTCCAAGCTCTGCTGCCGACCCCTCTCAGCGGTGATGGAAATGATGTACTCTGCCCCAGGCTCTAGATCGGTCAGTGTGTACCAGGTCCTGTCCTTGGGCACAGTGACTTCTGAGGCGATCCCAGAGGATGGGGTAAAGGTAATTCGGTAGTGGTCAATAGGGCCACTGGCCTTGGTCCAGATGAGGGAGATGGAGGTCTCAGAGGAGGCTGTCACCATAAGGTCTCTCGGACTGTCAAGTTCTGAGGATAAACATAAGGAGCCGATTTCACACAGGAGGGCCAGTATTTATTGGAATCATCCCCGACCCCGCTGTGGATTTCTATACTATCAGCAGTCCTGCCGACCATGAGGATAGCTTGTCCTTGCCGACACTTAGCTCACATGTTGTTAGGCACCTTCCCTTTGAAAGATGGCTGGGGGCTTGGCAAACAGATCGAAGAAGGGCATTATCAGCTGGCTGCTGATTTTCAAGCTCCGCAAATTCATTGTCTCCCAGCCTTTCTTAATAAGCTGATCAGGGCAAGACAGGAGCCACAGGTAGGGCTGTGCCATTCCTAGCAACAGTGGCCACCTCTGTTCCTGAGGCCATTTTGACTGACATGGCCATGGGTGTGCAGGCAACTAGATCGGAGGCCTCTTGGTGACCCACGTGGTTCTCTAGAGAGATTGTCTATGCTCAGCCCATGGTTTGTACCTAAGGTACTAGAGAGACTCTGAAGTTTACCCGGGACTTGGAAGTAAAAGTGCTGGATGGAGAGTAGTAAGGATCCCGTGTGGACTTTTCCATTGCCCTTAGATTTCATGGGTTATTTCAAAGTCTAGACCTTCACCCCCTGGTCTTTCTGAGGGCTTCTGTAGTACATTAACGGATACCACATTCTGTCTGCTGTGGTGCCGACTTATTTGGAATTTTCCACCTCTGCTCTGGACCGCTCCTTAGACCACAGAGGGCCATGCACAGACCTGTACTCCATCCTGGATGTCGGGGGGAGGCACAGGGAATCAAAGAGTTTCAGGAGGAGGTCGTTTTCAGGCTGACAGCTGTTGCCCAGGGACCTATTCATGGGGCAGCACTGCCTCTCACCAATCTTTGCCAGGACAAACCTCGTGGCCCCTTGGGATTTCAGGGGCCTGGTCTCATTCTGTACCAGTTCCTACTCACCTGTCCTGGCGTTCATGGTGGCTGGTATGCTTTGCTGTGAGTCCATGACAGCAGATATTCCAAATCCGTACTCAGTGCCGGGTATCAGATCTATTGGTAGATGCAGAAACAAATGTTATTCTGTGTGTCTGTCAAGGGTGGGAAGGATGAAAAAGAGGGAAGCCAGTCATTCTAGACTCCTGTTCAGATCTTGTGCTCAGTCCTTCCTGAACCCGCCCTAATTTTACCTCTCAGGACACCCCAATTTCACCACTGGGGAGATCTGAGCCAAGTCAACAGGATGGACTGTCAGTGCAGAGCCTCCTTCTTGCTGCTGGTCTCCTTGGCAGGCAGGTTCCCCTTGCCAGTGGCCGTCAGAGGTGTGCTCTCCTGGGGAAGGTCTCTCCATGGTACTTAGAGTCTCAGGTTGACGACAACTGGTGAACGGCTTTCTTGCTTAAACTGTGGATTGGGGGAGTGTGCACTCTTGAGGGACTGTGTGGACATAGTCCTTTAAAGTTTTTCTTGGATGTTGTACATGAGGTTTGTATAGTGACTGAGGCCACAGGGGGCTTTCTGGTCTGTTCGAGAGAGTGGCAGTGGGGGATCATTCTCTCTGAGCACAGGCCTTCAATGCAGGGGCACACAGGAGCCTTGCTGCTGTGGATTCCCTCCCAAGGTTGATAATTTGGGCCCCAGAATATGAATCCAATTCTAGGATGATCTCTGGGGACCTGGGAGGATAGAGAAAATTACAAAAACTGCCCAACTAAAGGGTGTAAACCTCTCTGGGGAAATCCTTTGGGGGTTCAATACAAAGGATCACGGGGAGCCTCCCAGGACATCTGGAATCATCTGGGGTCTCTATTCTCTCCCACACTGATTTCCAGACTAACTGGTTTGACTGGCATATTAATTTCCTACGGCTACTCTAACAGATTCCCACAGCCAAATGGCCAGAACACTACAAGTCTATTGTTTTACAGTCCACGATGTCTGCAGTCTAAAATGCTTCCATCCGTCTGCATGCCTTCCGGAGGCTCTAGGGGAGAGTCCATGGCTTTGCCTTTTCCAGCTGCTAGAGGTTTCCTGCAAATGCTCTCCTGTCATGTAAGGTGACATAGTCACAGGGGCCAGGAATTAGAATGTAGACATCTTTGGGGCCATCAAACACCCTCATTGATTAGGCCTGGGATTGCAGAAAAAATGCAACAAGATCACATCATCACCCGTAGGCCCCCCTGGCCAGTCTCAGTCCTTTGGGCCCCCAGAGCCCTGGCTGATGACCGTGCTCTTCTGCATTTATGGAACATTTATTCTCTGCAGAACACCTGCATGTGTTTGATCCTCACCACAACCTTGCAACATGGTGGGATGAAGAACCTTTCCCATCTGCATTCGTTTCCAGGGACTTCCATGACAAATGGACATACACTGGGCGGCTTAAAACAACAGAAATGTACTCTCTCAGTGTTCTGGAAGCTAGAGGACCAAAATCAAGGTGTTTGCAGGGCCACGCTCCTTCCAAAGGCTCTGCGTGGAGACTCCTCCCGGCTTTGGTGATGGCCTTGACCCCCTCAGGATCCCTGATGTATCAGGAATGATTTTGAGAGGAAGGGCATGGGGCGATGTTTCCTTAACAAATGGCCTGGCTTATGGAAGCGGAGTGCTGTGGGGTCAGAGGGTCTGCACCCACCCCCCGTGTGGCTTGAGGGCAGGCTGAGCAATAAACCCCCCCACGCTCCGTGGGGCAGAGCCCACCCGGCCTTGCTGACCAGGCTCGCCTGCAGGGATGCATGGCCTTTCTCAGCCAGCCCCGCCCATTTCCTAATCCTTAGTTATTCTCGGAAGTGTGAACACTAGTAGTGTGAACTCGGAAGTCAGACAGAGTTTGAGGTCTGCCAAACCTCCTTCAATATTCAGGTCTGCCACTCTCCACCTGGGCATTTTGATTCCTTAATTTTGTGTCTTTGAGCGCCAGTTTCTGTAGAAGCAGATGAATAAGAGTATCTATCTCAGAGGGTCACTGTGGGGATGAAGTGAACTGATGTGGATGAAGTGCAGTGCGTGGCTCGTGACAGTAGCCAACATTCTTGTTACCTTGCTTGGAGAACTATTCCTGGATTCTGGGTCCTTTCTTCTTTCTGTGTGTTGCCCAGGCAGGTACAGGCTGGTCCTCAGCACACCTGTTGTTGGTTTGCTAATGAAACCAGAGATTGGGGGAGCCCAGGCGGCAGTGAGGCCCTGGCTAGATTGATGGGGTGATTGCAATGCCCCAGACCTCTTCAAAGCACACATTTATCTCTGTCACGCGTCCCAGGCACAACCTTGGTTGGAGAAATTAGATTACCTTTGGGACATAAACTACTTTTCCCAGGCAACTGATTGAGACCTTCAATTGCCTATAATGAAGTAGAAATTCTCCGAAGCAGATGAAGGGTGACAGGTCGAGGAAGTAAGACAGAAATTACATGTTGCCAAGCGGATCTAACATGCAATGTTTTCATCCGAGTTTCTTATTTATGAAGCTTAAATGAAATGTTCAATAATTTACAACGGAATCATCTTCTTCCAGAAAAACATGGAGCAGAATTTCAAGTGCTCTCTTCTCAGGCCTCCCACCTGGGGAGCGGGGAAGCGGGGCTCGCTTGGTAGGTTCTCGCCTGCTGCTTTCCTTTCATTTTTGGCAGCTTTCTTCCTGTGTGGAAGTGAGCGCTGCTCTTTGCCAGCAGGTAAAGTGCAGTTCTGCCCGAGAAGGAAATGTATATCTGAGGCGTATCCAGTGCATTTATACATCTGCACTCCGGGGGCTCCGAGGGGTTACTCATGTCTTCGAGAGCTCATGGCTCTCTATCAATGCTCCCTTTATCTCCCCATCCAACTCCTGAAAGTGGTAACGTAGCAATGGCTCTGTTCCCTTTCTTAACAATAGCTCAGAAAATTCGCCCGGTAGGAAACCGCCGGTCTCCATCTCTTACAGAGCCTCCTTTGTTCGGCTTGGAGGGTGACGCTGTTCTCAGCTCTCCTCTGAACCTATTCTGCTCTGAACTCCTGCGGCACACATTGCACTCACTCGCCAGATGTTACTGAGAGGCTCCTGTGTGCCAGGCACATGGCTGTGAACGGGGCACCAGGGTGAGCTGAATGGACATCACCCTTGCCCTTCACGAGATTTTAAAAATCTGCCCAAACCGGTTTGGCTCAGTGGATAGAGCATTGGCCTGCGGACTCAAGGGTCCCGGGTTCGACGGTTTGGCTCAGTGGATAGAGCATTGGCATGCGGACTCAAGGGTCCTGGGTTCGATTCCAGTTAAGGGCATGTACCTTGGTCGCAGGCACATCCCCAGTAGGGAGTGTGCAGGAGGCAGCTGATTGATATTTCTCTCTCATTGATGTTTCTAACTCTCTATCCCTCTCCCCTCCTCTCTGTAAAAAATCAATAAAAAATATTAAAAAAAAAAAACCTGGTGAAGAAGGAAACCAATGACTTCCTGAGCACATACACTATGCCAAGCACTGGGCTGCAAGCAATGGGTGATCTAGAAAAATAATGGAGGAGAAAGGGAGGGCAGGAAGGAGGGATAAACACTGAAGGGGAATTTTTGAGTGTCTAATGGTCAAGAACACTATTATGAACTAGTTTGTCAGAGAGTCGCACATGGCATCTCCTTGACTTCCCCGCAGCTCTGCAGGGAGGGCACTGCTGATGAGCAAAGCACTCAAAGGGAGTGGGGCCTCCTGCCTGGAGCCCCGATTATTTTTTGATCAGGGGATAGGGAGGGTGGGGTTGCTGCAGGTGACCTGGAGTGCCCTTCCCACCCTGCCCAAGGTCTTGTTTTTATAAATGCAAATGACTGTGTTTAGAACCAGAAAAAAAGGGGGCGGAGCTTCTCCCTCATTTTGCCTCCCCTCGGCCAAGGTCCTTCCTTCTGTTCCCCCAGAAGGCAGCTCGAGAGCCAACAGTCCTTGTAACTTGCATCTCAGCAAGTACAACATAGTTTCCTTAAGTCACACAAAGCCATTTGCCTTTATAAATCTCCCCAGCTGCGAACTCCCTGCGATAATTATGAGTGATATATATTTATAGGTTAATTTCATCAGCCCAACTCTAATAAAAACATCGACTATGCAAGCCCTCTCCTTGTTAATAATTTTTCCTTTCCTTATAAGTCTGCAGCACTGACGTGCTGACTGTCCCTTCCAGTCTACTACTTTAGTAGGAGCAGCACGGAGCGGGAGGCTTTTGATGAGGACTTGCAACTGCCTTGGAGTCACAGCTGTGCCCCTTGCTGGCTTTGTGAACTTGGGCAAGTTTCCAAGTGCCTCAGTTTCCACATCCATAAAATGGGGATGCCAACAACCCTCAGGGGTGTTCTGAAGGTGAAATGAGCTGTACCTACATGAAGGTGACTGGAATAACATTGATGGTCAATGAAGGAAGAGTCTTTTCCCCCCTGGTTGAGGGAAATAATGACTGGGATGTGACTGCGCTCTTTTCTCTCTCTCTCATGATTCTGTGGTGTATCTGCCATCCTAACAACTAGCCATCATCCTTGGAAAGTGCTAATTGCCAAACCAGCCTGAGGCTTAGGCAGGAATGGGCTGCGCTTAGAGTCGGCTCCCTGCTGCATCATTTCAGCTTTTTGGTTTAGCTTAGTTTTTGTGAATGTCTCCAGCTCTCGGTAAAAGCCCTTCTGCCAGCTGGTCTGTTCCCACTACATCTAATTCACCCCCATTAACCTGCTTGGTCAGCATATCCTTGCGTCTCCTGGCTGTGTTTTCAGAAGTGCGTCTGCCTGGAAAGTGCATTTATTATATTTGCTTTAACCGGCCTCGTTGGGCAAGGCGGCCTGGGATTTCAGCTCAGGAGGAAACAGCTTTGCTTCCACTGTCCTTGTTTACTGTGTGACCATTTGCTGTGCCTCCCGTCTGCTAAGATGGCCAGTGCTCCAGTAGGAAGCCAGGGCACACTGAGCAGATGCTGTGTGTGCGGGCGCGTTGGCAGCCCTCATCCGAGGCTGCTGTGCACGTCACATATTAAACGCGCCCTGCGTTCCCGTCATCTACCTGTCAGTGGAGTCCACCAGGCGGGTCTTCCTGGGTGGGTGTGTCTGAAGCCCAGGAGGATCACTGGCTGGGACCCCGTCTCCATGGGGACAGGGAATGCTCCCAGCCAGGCATCATGGTGACCTTGGGCGTCGTCCTAGTCCACACTACCATCATCCCTGCCATTGACTCCAGCACGGCCTCGTGACCAGTGTCTGCCTCTGTCCTTGCTCCCCTCGCCCCGTCTCCATGCTGCAGCTGCACAGATCTAGGCCTTACATCACCTTATTTAAAAATCCCGGTGACTCCCATTCTAGACAGGGTGTACAAGGCCCCACCAGCCTCTTACCTTATCACTATTTCTCAGTCACAGTGAACACTTAAAGTTCCATCCATCCATCCACCCACCGCTTATTTAGAACTCAGTAAGTGCTAGATGCTGGACATTGGGGAGCCAATGACGAGCAGAAGCAAACACAGCCCACCTTCCACAGAGCTTTAGGTGGAGAGTGGGCACTGACAACTGCATCACCCAGCACGGTACGCAGGACAAACAGGGTCCTGGGAGGGGAGTGGTGACCAGCGAGATGAGGCTGCAGACGGGGAACCTGACCCGCCGGGAATGGACAAGGTGCTTGAGGGACTGAAAGGAGCACACCTGTGGGCCTGGAGCCCAGGGAGGGAGGGGAGACTGGAGAAGATGGCAGGAAAGCCAGGCAGGCCGTGTGGTGTTTATCCAAGAGCAATGGATGTCCCTGACATGTAAGACAGGACGTGACAGGGTCCGAGACCAGGCGATGGCGCGCAATGGCGAGTAGGGGACATATGCGATATGCTAGGCACGCGAGAGACTAAATCAGTGGCATCTGGCGGTGGTGTAGGTGGGCGGGAAGAGAGCTGTGAGAGTGTGGACACGATCTCACTCACCGGTGAGGGTGGCTCTGCTGGTTGGCCCAACGCTCTTGGGGACCAGCAGCTCGTGGTACTGCTCGCCTGCCAGGGTGCTGTACACAACCTTGTACTTCCGAACCTCCGCCTCACTGTTGTCCCACTCGAGGTCCAGGCTGGTGGCTGTGCGGGAGCCAACCCGCAGGTTCTTGGGGGCATCAATCTCTAAAAAAGAGTCAGACATCACCCAGATCACACGGGATAATGTGCATTTGTCATGCATCTTGAACATAAACAAGCTTTGCAGTGACAGCCCACACCTCCTGACCCTGCCTCTTGTGTGAGTGACCCCAGGCTGCCCTGCAGCCACGTTGGCCACCACGCATTGCAGGGAGTTTGGAGAGTTTTGCTTAGGAGTTAGTTATCAGCACACTTCACTCTTCCCCCATTTCCACTCGGAATTTCCAGCGGCGTTCTAGACATTTAAACTGAACCAGTTTGTATCATAAGCTTGAAACTAAGCAAGGAAAAACCCGGACAGGACAAAACCAGAGACACCTGTCACAAGGTAACAAGTGCTGGCAGGAGAAACTGTGTGCAGGTGAGGGAGCTGGACTAGACTAGCACAGTTTCGCGTTTGACCACCAAACAGAAAGGAGGCTTGTTGACGGCGAGATTCTGAAGCTGTCCTCCCTGCTTACCTGCACAGATGCTGCTGGAAGGTTTGCAGTTAGAAAATGCTATATACAGGGGTGGGCAAAAATAGCTTGACAGTTGTTCATATGGAAAAATATGCAAGAATTAATAATAATGCAAGAATAAACTCTGTTCTGCGTGATGTGGTAGACAGTGGACAGAACGTGGGCTTTGGAGTCAGGCCTCAGTTTGAGCCCCAACTCTGCCAATTACTTGTCACCTCACTGGGCCTTGATGGCCACGTGTGTAAAATGGACTAATAGTACTGACATTTTAGATTGTTGTATAGATTAGACGATGCAGATGATGTGCGTGGCCTGGTGTAAAAACCGGTGCCCAAGCCCTGGGCGGACTTCCCATTGCCTGCGACGCGCTTTCTGAGTTCCAACAACAGGGAACCCCCCATGCTTGCTCTGTGGGGTCCAATAATTCCAACGCAGTAAAGAGACCATTGCCATTGTGGTCTCTCCCACAATCCTGGGGGCTGGTTCTCTCTCCCAGGACTGGTCATCTCAGGCTTATTTTGGCAAAAAGAACACTGACACGCTGCGGGGTAACAAGGTAACAGGCGCTGGCAGGATAAACGGCCACTGAAAACGTTGCGAACAGGTCTTGTTGTCGAGACGTGGACTGGACTGTGCAGTGGGCCAGCCGCTAGTTCTGAGGAAGCCTGGAGTAGCCTGCTTCAATTGGCAAGTGCCAGGCCAGCGTCCCCAGCTGCTCCTGGGGAAGATGAGTGCGTGACTCCATCTGCGAGCAGCTTCAGGGTGACGAGTGTTCCGTTTAGTGATGGGAACTCGGTGAGACTTTGGGCAGATTTAGGTCTTTGCAGCTACTTTTTCTGAGAAACGTTTCCTTGCTCAGTGTGGCTTTAGCATCGGAAACTGCGCCTTTTCGGTGGGCTGTGTGTTACTCCTGCAGCACTTGGGTGGAGAGAGGAGCTTGGACTGCGAGGCATGTGGGAGGACCTCCCTGCACCCCACAGCGCTCAGTTCCATGCCCGAGGAGAGGCTGGGATGAGGGACTGGACCGGGCTGAATGGAACTGCAGTGACAATAGCTGAGGCTTAGGGCTCAGGCTGAGTCCTGTACCTGCTTTTCAAAAATCCCAGACCTTGGAAACTGTTTTTGTTTGCTTTGCCTTAAGGCCTGCGCTCTGTGATTAGGGACCAGACATTTTCAATGTCCATGATGTCAGAAGAGGTCAAGCCTGGTGGAGTGAAATGGTCTTGAAGCCCGACCTCTGGCTGCTGGGCTGGTCCCAGCCACTTGTCAGCAAGCCAGGGGCAAGGCAAAGGCAGATGTCCGGTGGGGGCCCCAGGGGTAACCTGGGGCTTGGGGCTCTGGTAGCAGCCACATCTAATCTCTAAAACATAAAGTAAACCCAGTGATCCCTGCTGAAAACTTGCCTCTCGCTTCCTATTAGGGACTCTTAGGGTGGCCGGCAGGCTCTGTGTGATCAGCCCCCTGACACTTCCCCTCGTTCACTGTGTTCCGGCTGTGCTGCCTCTGTTCCTGCCCCTGAGACACATCACGTGATTCCTGCCTCAGGGCCTTTGCACCGGCTGCTACTTTTGCCTGGAATGCTCTTCCTGGATCCTCACTTGGCTTAGGTAACCGTAGGTCTTGATTAAATCTTAATCTCCTCGGACAGATGTTTCTGAACTTCTCTCTACGTCATCCGTTTTGATTCTCAGCATAATGCTCATGGCTGAAATGGCCTGTGTGTTTCTTCTCTTCTTCCTTGTCCAGTGTCCCCACTGGAATGTAACTCATGAGAACCTGGGCTTTGTCTGGCTCACTTATTCTGTAGCCTCGGTGAGTGGGACAGTGCCTGGCACCTAGTAGGTGTTCAGTGAGTGCATGTGAGGTGCCTGGATGAATACTGGCAGTTCTCTGGCTTGTCTGTTCCCTTAAAGCTGTTAGAAAAGCCTTGTTAAATATCCCAGCTGCGGGGCTCTGAAGGATGCCTGGGAGGAGGCGGTTCAGGGACAGGAACAGCTTCGCCTAAAGGCAGCTGGTCCTGGAGGTGAGGTGGGGGGAGGGTGGCGGGTGCTCTCACTGCTGAGCAGGCTGTGGCTCCCATGTGGTGGCTTGGCCTTTGTGTTAGTTTCCTGGGGCTGAGACGACAGAAATGTATTGACCCATGGACTAGAGGTCTGAGATGGGTGTTGGCAGGGTTGTTTCCTTCTGAGGGCTGCAAGGGAGAGTCTGTCCCGTGCCTCTCTCTGCTGGTTTGCCTGCAACCTTTGGCTTGTTCCCTGCTTTCATCTTCATGTGGCGTTCTCCGTGTATGCGTGTCCATCTGGGTTCAAATTCCCTCCTTTCCCCAGTTCACGACAAATTCTCCCACAGTCATATTGGCATAAGGCCCATTCTAATGACCTCTTATTCGATCAACCAAATTAGGTCACATACACAGGTACTGAGCATCAGGACTTCCACATCTTTGTAGGGGACACAATTCAACTCACAACAGTGTTCAATAGGGGTTTGTGCGTTCAGTTAAAGCAGTAGCTGCTGGTTGGCCAAACGCTGTGGTGGCTGCGTTCAGTGCTTTGGGGATGTGCTCAGAGGGAGGGGTCCAGGAACTTCCTGAAACTAGAACCAGAGCCACCGTGGGGCAGGGAGGTGCAGAGACAGGCCTCTGGTGTCCTCAGGCTGGCGCTCTCTTGCCACTGGCCTCAGCGAGCTTCCATCTGAGCTCTTTGCTTTTTCTGAGCAGCCCTAACATCCCACTCACCACGCAGGAAGCAAATCTCTGTTTTAATTGTCTGTGCAATTAGTGCTCGCCTGGTGTTGAAGCCATCACCTGGAAAAGCACTTTGGCTAATGTGAATTTAAGCGGAGTTCTGAAATGACTGAGGGCCCTACCGTGAGGGGCCAGGCACACTCATCATTCCGCTGGCACCTACCAACCCCCAGCCCTGAGGGCTTATGGGAAAAGCTGCTCACTCTCCCTATCCCCACACTCCCCACGCCCCTGCACCCCGGAGCAGAGAGGGGCAGGTTGGAGGTGTGGGCTGAGGCCGCAATGCGAAGGCAGCCTCCTAACATCTGCCAATCTGCCAGGCAACCCGCAACAGAGACTCCTGCAGCAATGAACCGAGACTCAGGGCCGCTTCCCGGAAGCAGAATGTAATCGTCTTGATTGGAATTTTTCTGGGCCACCAGCCAATCCTGCCTCCATCTTGTCAACCTAAACATCAAGCACTTGCTTTTCATCTGCTGCTCAAGGGCTCTCATCCCCTTTCCTGCCTTTTTGAACTCCTTATCTGAGCAAAGCACAAATAAACCACGTTTCAAACAAAACCTGTTTTAAATTTTAAAAGGAATGCAGGACTGTGGCCCATGGGAGGCCCCAGCACCTGAGCAGGCGGTGTTCTGTGTATGGGGTGTGGGGTGGGGCAGGAAGGGCTGACCTTGAATTCACCAGAAGGTCACTATGGAGGTTGCTCTGCACGCGAGGCCCTGAGTGATTTGGGGTTGCTGCGGAGTGTTCAGTAACAAATCTGATTGGCACCTGGGTGGGGTGGAGTCCAGCCATGGGCTCTGGGAGAGTCGGGGAGCAGGTCCCCTAGAGGCCTGGCCTTTCCCGGCTGTCGGTGAAACTCTTTAAGAGTCCCGACAGTTTTGGGGGTGGAGGGGCTGGCCTCATCACAAAACGGGGACACTGACCTGCTTCACTCCGCCCGCTGTCTGTGGGAGGGAGCCTGTCTGCCCCTAGCCTTCGGGGTCACACTTACAAACGAATGGCAGACACAGGATCTCAGGTGAGGGTCCTTCCAAATCCAGGGGGTGCCATCATGCCGTGCAGTCATGATGGACTTACAGAAGTATTACAACAATCTCTGCAAGCAGCAATAAAAGGGCCCCTTCCCCAAACTGCCATTTGGGCTCGTCATATGGATGTGTAACCGTCTTCAAGACAATTTACATTGTACAAACAAAATAGCTGAAGCCATGGGACGAGGCTTAGAGCAGGTCCCAGGTCTGGCTGGAAACAGGTGGGACGAGAACATGGCTCCCACCACGGGTCCACGCGTGGCCCTCCACTGTGACGCAGTGTCACCTGGGGCCCCCGAAATCTCATGCTTCCTTCTTGCAATGACCATGGTGACCTGCGTGCCCCAGCATGCATCCTCTCACCCACGAATACCATTCTTGCCATGACAGTACCACCGCTGGCTCATCCCCTGTCATCCCTCTGCCCCACCGCAGCCTTACCTGTCGTGAACTGGGTGGTGGAGGCCTCGCTCTCATTGGTCCCACGGACGGCACTGACGCTCACCTGGTAGCGGGAGCCGGGCCGCAGGGCCTGCACTGAGTACTGGCTCAGGGGAGGCTGCAGCCGGAAGGTGGTCTTCCCGCCTTCCCCGCCCACCAGGCCGTACTTCAGGAGGATGAAATCGACTTTGGCTCGAGGGGGAGTCCACTCCACGAAGGCCACGGTGTCGGAGACATCTCGCACCAGGATCTGCGTGGGCCCGTCAATGACTGAAGGAGAAGGGTCAAACAGAAGGACGTTTGAGAAATGAGCTCTCTCCCTTCTCCTTACATCAGTCAGGGAAGGGATGGGTGTTATGATCCCATTTCACAGATGGGGAGAAGGAGGCACAGTAAGGAGACATCTCTTTTCGGAGGATGCAATTTGGAAGCAGGGTAACTGACACCGGAATTCAGTTTCCTGCATCTCCTGTCACCAGGCTGAGTTTTTCCCATCTTGGCTGGCTTGAGAGGGCCAGGGCTGCTTCTGTCTGGACAGAGAATTGAGCTTCTGGCGTGAGCCCCAGCGCCCAGCTCTTCGGAAAGATCTATGAAATTATCAGCCTCATCTAAACACCTGAGACTTCCAACACAGGTGCCAAGTGGGGCACCACAAGTATCCAAAAGATGTCCCTGCTCAGCCATGCGAGCAACACAGTCAGCACAGCTGCTAAGACGCTACCGACGGCCAACAGACATTTGTATTGTTGACACAGAACGTGCCTTCTAGGGAAACGTGCTCTTCTGACAAAAGAGGACCTTGGTTTTGGACCCATCTCTTGGGGGCTATTTTCCCCACCTGCTCTTGCACATTCCTGAGCCAGAAGGACACTGCAGTCACACGCAGCCCCCCATGAGCCCTGGACGCTGGCACTGAGCAGCTGAGGGGACCTTATGGTGGGGTGGTGTTACCCTCGAAAACCTGGCTGGTTTCCTAGGGGTCCCACCATTCATCCTGTGCACATTGAATTAGATGATGGGTGTGGAGGAAGGTGAGAGAATATAGAAGAAAAACTGAGAGAGAAAGGTCTGGTGAGGAGAATGGAAAATGGTCTTCACTCCTCATGGTATGTTTGCAAGGCCACCAGGCCTGCTTTGAATTACTCAGTGACTGGAGCTGATTGCTGTTAATACTGTGCAAGGGTTTGGAATTAGAACCAGAGACTCTGCTTAGCTGAGTGTGACCATGAGAGCGACTGGCATCTAAAGTGGAGGCCAGCCTTGCGGACTGAGCCCTCCCCTGTGGCGGCCGATACTCTCCCTGGGCAGAGAGGATGGAGCTGAGTTGCAGGACACCGGACATCCCACTGGTGTTGCAGAGAATCCCCATGGGAACTGGAGACAGAGTTTTAGGAGCAGAAGTACGGAGAGAAGCAGAAATGAGTGACTCAGAGGAGCGTCTAGAGATGGGAACTCGATTCCCAATTCTCCATTTTCTAATTCAAGTCTTTCATGAGGCCCCCATGCATTTCTGGCCCTGGGGGTTCCATGAGACACTCTCCTTCCGGTAAGTTCTCTTCCCTGCCTCAGCTCGTTAAGAAAGCTTTCCTCCTCATTACCAGAGAGCCTGAGACTGGTTTGTCATCTGCCCACGCTGGACCGCCTCCTGCTGTCTCCAAGATGGAGTGTCTCCCTGGGCCCGGTCTCAGTCCGACCCAAGCCTCTCAGTCTTGCCGAGTTGGGCCTTTCCCTGGTCGCCCCACCCGCTTTCTGGGTCTAGCCAGTTTTGTTCTCTATTAAGCAGCTTAGGATTTGGTGTCTAGTAACAAATAGCCCAAATGAAAATCGGCAGACCATTGTGGTTTGGGGGTAACAATATGATTGAACGGAACACATCCAGATGTTTTAGGCTTGCTGTACTTAGGGGTTTTAGGTAAGCTGGGCCATTTTTAAATGGTCTACCTGCCGTTATAAGCTTAATGCCTGAAACATAGTAGTCACTCAGGAAATGGGCGCTGGATGAATGGGAGGAATGGATGGGCGATCCCCTGTATCTAGGAGAAGGAAGAGGAAGTGTTCCAACGAACTGGAACTTCTTGGGGAAGAAAGAAAGATGTCACAGAAATGCAAATGATCAGGTAAGGCTTTTGTCCTTCAACTCTTTCCTTCCCCCAAACCCTAGGCTTAACGCACTGTCCCTGTGAGAGTGTGACTGTGTAGCTGAGTGCTCCAGCTGCAGGAGGTCTTGTAATTTGCATTCCCAAAATGACCTGCCTGCAAGAAGCCAGTCTGAGAGCCTGATGAGGCCTTGGAGCCTCGCAGGAGGGGGTTAGTGTAGGTCAGACCTTAGCAGAAGGAAATAATTAAACAATCATTTTCTAAAAATAGCAGGCAGGGTTTGGAGCAACCGTACTTTCTGCAGCCGCTCTGCTCTTGGATTCTGCCCTTCCTTGGCCACTTCCGTGAGCTATCCCATCCCAGCCAGGAGGGGTCAGCTTGCTTTCAACTTGGGCCCAAAATTCTAAACAAACACAGGTCCTACTCAGAAAGTAAACTGGGATAATTATTATTCTTTCCATTTCTTCACGACTCTGAACACAACACCAAAGTCTTAACTAGGATGTTTTCCTTTTGGAAAAACAATTCTCCCTAGCTTTACCACACATTTTCAGGTCTGGAACTTTGCATTTTCCTCTTAAGAAACTTCCAAACCAAAAATCCTGCAAATGTAAAAATGTGGATTAAGGAGAAGACTAAGGTGGTGTTGGACTACCTTCTGTAAGTGCTGTCAATACAGGGTTTCCCCAAAAATGTATACACACTGTAACAGCTGATAGCTCAATGTTGAAAATAAAATGTATTTTAATAAATCCTGCCTTTATAGTTATTCAAAGTGTGAGTATACATTTTGGGGGAACATCCTATATTTTGGAAGAAAAACATTCTGCAACTATAATGTCCTGGGCCCTCTGATGAACCATTGCCTTCTCATCGTCTTTTGCTTCCGACTAACTTTTTCTTACTATCCAATCACAGGAAGGAACATTCCACATCAGAAAGGAGAATCTACACACGCGATGAAAAGGTCAACCTCAGGCTCCAGATAACCTTGGGGAGCAAAGATGTGGAGCCCGCCTGGCATCCGGAGAGACTCCTGCAGAGCACTTGCAGGCTTCATGGCTGTGCAGTTTCTTCTAAAACACATTTGGTCTAGAACTCTGGTTTAAAAGCCTCTTTTTGGAAGGAGGAATTAAAGCACAAACTCTTAAATGACTGTACAGAATGTACAAGAGATGACAGTGAAGCTGCCGTGGTTGGCGGGTGTGGCGCGCCTGGAGAGAATGGTCAGAGGCCTGGATGTCCCCTCGTCCTGGCCTCGGGATGCTGCCATGGAACCCCAGTGCTCTGATGGAACATAACCTAATTCCACAACAGTTTTAAACCAGTGTTTTCTCTATCGAGCATAAGCCTCAGCACCTGATACTGCTCAGTGTGGATCCAATGAGCAAAGCATGAATCACTAACGCAATGTGTCTCATTATGTAGCCTTGTGGCTCCCTATCCTGGCCAACTCGGCCTTTGCCCTGACTGGCTTTCTTCAGTGTCAATTTCTGTTTATGAAAAATAAAGCTGTACCAATATTCGCCTATCTCATTTACTCACAGGGGAAGTTGCTTAACCTTCCAGTCTCAATTCCTCCCATCCCTAAAATCAGAACAAACATGATACCAGATGCTATTTATAACTTTTGAAAAATTCTTGGTGAGGGCACACACATATGCATTATAATTGCTAATTTACAGCCTTTGTTAGCCAAGGAAATGATAAGGCAAAACACGATGCAGTGAGTGAATCAGACCTAGAAATAAAGATCTTGCATGAGAGGAGCTGTGCTGAGGAAATAATAAACTTAAGTTCACCTTGAACAGTGACCCAACCTATACTCCTGGTCTTTAATGACGCTTCCCTACACTCTCATGTCTAAGTGTGTTCTCTGAGCACATGTGTATATACCAGGTATTGAGCACTCACTCTCATCAACACAGTGCTGATTACTTTCCATGCATTATCTGATTTAATCCTCATGTCAAGTCAATGACAGAGTTCTTATTATTCGTCATTGTAAAGTGAATTAAGAAGGGTTGGATGACTTTCTCTAAATCTCATGTAGGTTCCGAAGCTCAAGATACTAGGAGCTAACAAATGAGACCTCTTGGTGAGTAAGGCTGGGAGAAACACACTGGACATCTTAACACAGAATTTCCCCACAGAATACCCTCCTAAATTCCTATGCTTGCAAGAAGCAGTAAGGAAGAGGTTCTGCTTAGCATGTGGCAGAGGTCCATCTGCAGGTGCCAATGCTGTTCTCAGCTCTGGGAGATGTCCTCGCCCCCTTTGTCTCTACGTCTCCGACAAGTCTGTAGTTCCTCCTCGTGAGTGACCCAGGGGTAGCCTCGGGAGACAGGCAGGAGGCACTCACCGGTGGCCACGCTGGCCGAGATGGGGAGGCTCCGGGCTTGCTCCTTCAGGGCCACCACGTTGACAAGGTACTCCTCCCCAGGCTTTAGTCCAGTCTGGTTGAAGGATGTGACATCGCTGGGGAGCTGGGCAATGACCCCTCCTTCATTATTCTGGGTGGGGGAAGGGAGATGCAGAGAAAACAAAAGTCACTGGGAAAGAAAAGTGTTCCACTGGTTGTGAATTGTGATTTAAAAATGGGGACTCTTCCTCTCCCTTCCATGAGGACAGCGGAGTGTCTGGGGCCAGGGATGAGTCTCACCAGGCTCAGGGAGAAGGCCACCCCTATAGGAGGCTTTGGCAAATGGAGAAAAACAATTTTCAAGAACATTTCTTTGGCCTTTCCTGAGTCTATTGAATTTGCCAATACAAATTAGTCATGAGGTGATGTAGCTTAGCTTTTGCCAAAGATGAGAAGGTGGATGGTTACAGTTTGCATTCATCTTGATGAGCATGTTCTTGGCTACATATAAGAGTTGCGTATGAGTGTAAACAGCTCTGTGTACACACACACACACACACTTTCCAAACTAAGATGTTTGCAGATTTTTTTTAATGAGGCAGAGCTGTATTTTGCTGTGTCTGGAGTTTCTCATAGTGTTACTCAGGGTGCAAATTTGTCAATGTCTTGTTTCCTCTTCACCCAGATGTGTTAGGAGTCAGTGACACAACCAACTATCAGTACAGAGAAGAGAAAAAGGAAGTGTGGAACAAAGAATACAAAGGAGAGAGGAAGGAGAAAAATGGTAGAAGGGAAAATGAGAAAGATCAACATGACGACATTGGGTCCCAGATTGAGTATCTACCTACCTACCTGTCTGTCTATTAACGATTTTCTATGTGTGTCCCTGGAAATTGAGGGGACAAGAGGACTGTTCTGTGGCACTGCTCCTCTCCTCTATTCTTTGGTCTCTTTTCATGCTACCCAGAGTGCCCTGTATGTTCTTCAGAGCCAAACTCGTGGAAATCAGTGTGACACATGCCGCTCAGTGGCCCCGAGAATAATCACACAATTATTCTCTGTGGCAATGTGTTTGACCTTGGCAAGCCCTAGCCAGCCCCTCTTATTTGTCACATGTTGTATGTAAAACAGGCAAGGCTGGCACAGTTTTTTTCTTGCCTGAGCAGTAGGGTGGCATGATTTTCTCTGCATTATAAACTCATCTGCTTGTCAAACTTTGCTGATCATTTGAACACAAATAAGACATATAATAAAATATTTGTACAGAATGTCTGTTTAGATGTATTTAGGTTGCTATGACATGACTACATCCACATGGCAAGAGGGGGGCCTCTTGGATTAGTGGACAGAGCCGTGGACACTTGGGCTCCTGGATTAAGCCTGCCACCAACTAGCTGTGTAAGTTTAAGTTCACAGAGTTTCTGTCTCTATAAACTATGGGGACTGGATGTAAAATGAGGGGTCTACTCTGTGAGCTTGAAGGTCTTTTGTAGCTCTAACAGCTCATGCCTCTAAGAATGGTGAAATCACAGTCTTATTAGCCAACAATGTGTCATGTATCATTAAGTCTGATGAATGACAGAAAAAATGCTCTTTGATATTGAAAGATGAAGCCAGAGGGAAGGAGTCTGATTAAACATTATACCCCTATGAGTGATACAGTAGGAAGAACATCAGTGGGGTCAACAAACTCTGGAAAACCACAACTAGTCAGGTACCGCTGGCAACGTGGAAATGTTCGTTTTAGGATTAGGAAAATAAAATATGATTTTACTGAACAGAAACGCATCTTGGGATACTTTTAACTCAAAGATGAATGATGTAATTTGTTTAAGGGAAATTTTGCTCAATTAATAGGTAACGAAAGGTGTTTTTGTGTTGCACCTCTAGCTGTGAGAGACGGAAGCCTTACAAGCGGACTCTGGTGCGTCTGTGTGCACAGGATAAAGCGGGGCTGGCCACGTGACTGGCTCAGGTGGCTTTTTTATGTCCTAGAGAGAAGCCCCAGGTCTCAGAAGGTATGGTGTTCAGGCTCACTAATCACAGTCCACGAAACCCCAGAGCTTTCTGAGCAGAGAGCGGGGCTGGTGGCTGCTTCCCACATCCATCCTCTGTCACCTCAAGCCAGCATGCTGGGCTCAGGGTCCCTCACCACACGTACAGCCCAGACACCCACAGAACATCCCTTTGTGTCCTCAGCGGTGTAGAGAGCTAGGGGCCAGTGCCTTCCTTGCTGTCCCAGATCCCACGTGGAGGGTGTGGACACGCTACAGAAGACCATGTAGCGGGCTGACAGGTGGGGTTACCTTTGGAATAAAGCTGATCTCCCACCCGTCGAAGGAGAAGGAGAAGGGCTCCCACTGCACCTCCACGGTGGTCTCTGTGATGGTCTTGAACTGCAGCCCTTGAGGAGTGGAGAGATCTGGAACACAGCAATGTGGGGACCATGTCATAGGGTCCTGGGCAGGGACAGAGAGCATCTCCGGGGGCTCTGGCTGGGTGTGCTCCTCCCATGACAATCTTCTCTCTCTCTCTCTCTCTCTCTCTCTCTCTCTCTCTCTCTCTCTCTCTCTCTCTCTCTCTCTCTCTCACACACACACACACACACACACACACACACGGTGGGTCCCAGGTGCAGGGGTGGGCTGGTGCCAAGTCTTGGTGGAATACATGAAAACGTAACAAACCCAATCTAATAAATACTTGTTTATGCTTTCTAGTCATAATATGTTATTGAAGTACAAAAGTCACACTTTCCTTCCCTTACTAACGTGGTAAATCTTGGCATTAAACTCAATGCCCTTTTTGGAGAACCCGAACGCTATCTTTGGCGGCTTTAAGGATTCCAGAGAGGCAACAGAATGGCTGAGTGTTCCCACTTCACACCCAGGAAGAGGGAGGCACAGTGAGGTGACTAGAGGTGCGGACCATACCCACTGCAGAATGAAGACCCTCTTATGGGCAGGAAGAATATTTTGTTAGCTCAAATAACCAAGTGTAGGAAGGCCTGAACTGTCCATTTCATGTCCACAATCAAAGCAAAGTCACACACAAGGGAGAAGAGCAGATTCTGGGGTTTTTGCTCT